>NW_005367953.1:1575840-1576848 GCF_000412655.1 Myotis brandtii
AGGCACAAATCTTGTGGAGAGAAATGGGGACCAGCTAGGCTGCGGCTTGGGAGAGGGACAAGCCACCCACTCCACAGTCCCAGGCACCAGCAGCTGCACCTGTGCCTGCGGCCCAGGAGAGGGACAAGCCGCATGCGCCGTGGTCCTGGGTGCCAGTGGCTGTGTCTGTGCCTGTTGCCCAGGAGAGGGACAAGCCGCCCACCCCATGGTCCTGGGCGCCAGCAGCTAGGGCTGTGGCCCGGGAGAGGGACAAGATGCCCGCCCTGCGGTCCTGGGTGCCTGCGGTTGTGGCCCAGGAAAAGCTGCCCACCCACGGTCCCCTGTGGCTGTGCCAGCCTGGGCGAAGTCGGCCTGGGTCCTGGGTGCCTGCAGCCAACCAGAGGGAGGGAATCCTGGGTCCTAGGTGTGGGGCGAGGCAGGGGTGGTTGGGGGGGATCAGGCCAGCAGGGGAGCAGTTAGGGGCAGTCAGGCCGTTAGGGGAGCAGTTAGGGGCAATCAGGCAGGCAGAGGTGGTTAGGGGAGATCAGGCAGGCAGGCAGGCAGGAGAGCAGTTAGGAGCCAGCAGTCCCTGATTGCGAGAGGCAGTCGGACATCCCCCGAAGGGTCCCAGATTGGAGAGGGTGCAGGCCGGGCTGAGGGACCCCCCTCTCTATGCATGAATTTCATGCACCTGGCCTCTAGTAATTAATAAATGTTATTTTTGATCATGTATATTTAGCTCTCCCTTAGCAAAATAGCTGCTTTCTACTTGAACTCAGATTTGCTTTCAGGTGTTACCTCTCTCCCTATGGGCTACTTGGCAGAAATTACTACTTAATTTCTGTAGTCCTCAATTTTCTCTTCCATCAGATGAAGAAGAGGAAGTGGGCCATCTCTGGCTCTCCTTGAGCTGTTATTATCATCTTGGATGATTAAATGGAAAATATTAAGCCATGACTATTTAAAATAGACTATACTTTTGGTTTACTTTTGTGCATTCCAGTTCTCTTAGGAAAGCATTACAGACTG
>NW_005367953.1:1577135-1620202 GCF_000412655.1 Myotis brandtii
TCTCGCGAGCCACATGCGGCTCTTTGGCCCTTTGAGTGTGGCTCTTCCACAAAATACCGACTTCTGCGCATGGGCCATGAAGTTTCAATCACACTGTACATGCACGCCCGCACGTGGTATTTTGTGGAAGAGCCACATTCAAGGGGCCACAGAGCCGCATGTGGCTTGTGAACTGCAGTTTGCCGACCACTGCCTTACACCATCACTCCATAATGGCTCAGACACTCAATACTGGGGAGAGAGGGATGGGGACCAGCCAGGCACAAATGAGCTTGTGAGAGAGAAATGGGGACCAGCTAGGCTGCGGCTTGGGAGAGGGACAAGCCAACCACTCCGCAGTCCCAGGCACCAGCAGCTGCACCTGTGCCTGCGGCCCAGGAGAGGGACAAGCCGCCAGCCCTATGGTCCCGAGAACCAGCGGCTGAGTCTGTGGATGTGGCCCGGGAAAGGGACAAGCTGCCCGCCCCGTGGTCCCGGGTGCCAGTGGCTGCACCTGTGCCTGTGGCCTGGGAGAGGGACAAGCTGCCTGCCCTGTGGTCCTGAGCACCAGCAGCTGCATCTGCACCTGTGGCCCAGGAGAGAAACAAGCCGCCCGCCCTGTGGTCCCGGGTGCCAATGGCTGCGCCTGCGGCCCAGGAGAGGGACAAGCCGCTCGCCCCGCGGTCCTGGGTGCCAGCACCTGTGGATGCAGCCCAAGAGAGGGACAAGCTGCCTGCCCTGCAGTCCTGGGCACCTGCGGCTGTGGCCCAGGAGAAGTGGCCCAGGCGAAGCCGCCTGCCCATGGTCTCCTGCAGCTGCGACTGGCCCAGGTCCTGGATGCCTGCGGCCAGCCAGAGGGAGGGAAGCCCAGGTCCCGGGTGCCTGTGACTGGCTGGAGGAGGGAATCCTGGGTCCAGGGTGTGGGGCTGAGGCAGAGGTGGTTAGGGGCAATCAAGCCAGCAGGGGAACAGTTAGGGACGATCAGGCTGGCAGGCAGAAGCAGTTAGGGGCAATCAGGCAGGCAGGCGAGCAGTTAGGAGCCAGCGGTTCTGGATTGTGAGAGGGGTGTCTGACTGCTGGTTATCCCCCAAAGGGTCCCATATTGGATCCCTATGGGCTACTTGGCAGAAATTACTACTTAATTTCTGTAGTCCTCAATTTTCTCTTCCATCAGATGAAGAAGAGGAAGTGGGCCATCTCTGGCTCTCCTTGAGCTGTTATTATCATCTTGGATGATTAAATGGAAAATATTAAGCCATGACTATTTAAAATAGACTATACTTTTGGGTTTACTTTTTGCATTCCAGTTCTCTTAGGAAAGCATTACAGACTGTGAGTGTACTTTTCCTTGTCAGCTGTACCTTTTGATGCCCATAAGCATGCTGTTTTGCTACAGTTCGTTAATATTTTGGCAAATGTCTTAAATGTAAAATATTGATTAAAAAAGCACACTTCATCATTTACATATACAATTTCATCATATAAACTTGAATGAAAGCTTAGTATCTACATAATCAACACAAATAAGTGAAATAGTCTTTTATATAATATTCAATATTTTCCCAATTGCTATGTAAAATTACATTTCTCCAAATTGTATGTTCAGGAAAATTGAAGCATAAAAGATGCAATTTACTAGATTAATAAGAGGGATAAAATTAGAAAATAGTTTCTATGTTAAACTTGGTAGGTTGGGTCCTTTGTCTCCTGGGATAGTCTTACTCTAAGTAAGTATACTACTACTCTGAATAGACTTGGTTATTTTATAGAAACAAATAAATCTGAAAGCTTTAGTAACTTAAAACATAAAAATTGATTTTTCACTCATGCAAAATCGTCTGCAAGTCCAGTGGTTCTGGCAGCTTGTTTTCTGCAGTGTCTCAGGGTTCCAGGAAGTTTGTTCACCACCATCTCAACACGAGCCTTCCAGCTTGCCCAGGTGGGGAGCATGTGCAGAGGCCTTTCCTTATCTCAGCCTGGGGCATGTCATGTTTACTTAAACTCACAGTCCATTGGCCAGAGAAAATCACATGACCCTACCTAACTTCGCAGAGACTGGGAAAGGTAGACAACATGTGTATGGAGTGGGCAATTAAATGACTCTGCCAAAACGAGGTTATTCAATCTGAGCCATGTCCTGAGAATTTAGGCCACAGGATGTATGGAAGTGCCCAATAGCTGCTATATTAGTTTTCCTTTGCTGGTCTAACAAGTGACCACAAACAGCAGCTTAATGTAAAAGCTGCCCACCCACGGTCCCCTGTGGCTGTGCCAGCCTGGGCGAAGTCGGCCTGGGTCCTGGGTGCCTGCAGCCAACCAGAGGGAGCACATTTACTATCCTACGGGGCTGAGGTCTGAAGTCCAACATAGGTATCAGTGGGATAATGTCAAGGTGATGTTAGGCTGCACCCTTCTGGGAGCGGTAGGAGAGAATCTGTTTCTAGTGGGAATCCTGGGTCCTAGGTGTGGGGCGAGGCAGGGGTGGTTGGGGGGGATCAGGCCAGCAGGGGAGCAGTTAGGGGCAGTCAGGCCGTTAGGGGAGCAGTTAGGGGCAATCAGGCAGGCAGAGGTGTTTTCCATTTTTCCGAGGCTGTCCACATCCCTTGGTTCCTGGTTCCCTTTCTCTATCTTTAAAGCCAGTAATGGTGCATCTCTCTGACTTGTCTTCACGATCACATACCCCTCTGGTCAGAGCCAGACAAAGTTCTCTGCTTTTAAGGACTTGTGGTCACATCGGGCCCACGTGGACAATCCAGGATACTCTACCCAGCTCCAGGTCCTAGTCCCTTTGCCATGTAAAGTAACATAGTCACAGGTTCCAGGGTTTGGGGTGGGGACATCTTTGGTAATGATGGGGGTGGGGGTAATTATTCTACTTATCACAGCAACATTTTATTATAATGAAATCTGCTTTTAAAAATATAATGTTAATAACTGGCTGCCACTTTAGAGCAAAACTGTTTGTGTTTTTTAAAAATCTCTTTTACAAACTATTGGTTAATAATTTGGCCACATACAACCAGACTTTACAAACTATTGGTTTATAATTTGGTCACATATTACCAAATTTGAGACCAAGTTTTTAGCATTTCTATTGGTAGTGAAGAACTATTTTTTGTGTTTCTGCCAGGTAGTGCTATTCTTAGTAATACCATCCCAATTTTGTTTGGGTAATCTCCCTTTTCTGTTCTCGGATTGTATGATTTGGGTGCTCCTGACCTTACACAAGGCTCCGCTGGCCCATCCAAAATTTCACATCATCCACTCACAATGATTCATTTAAAAAATTCCCACAAGACAGTGAATTGTAGGACTTGACGAGATTGTCTAAAAGAGGAGTCCTTATCCCGCTGGGGTTGTTAGGCATGTACAATGCAGCTGTGGAGCTGCTGGTGTGTACCTCTCTCCTGAGGGGAACAGCGCACCTGAGAATGAGCCCACTGCGCAGGAAAGCAGGGTTGGAGGACCAGACAGAACCTTGGCCCCCACTGACATCATCCAAGCATCCGGATCTAGCCATGCCTGCGATTTTTATCTCAAAAGTGTATACTTTTAGTCTCCTTTTAGTTTAAACAACTTTAATTTGGGTTCCTGACACTTGCAACCACATGAAGCATAACTGATAGAGGCAAGCAAGTTAAATAGAGGTAATAAAGTTAAACTCACATGCCCCAGCACAACTGTAGGTGAGCAAGAATTTTGACCCCCATGCTCAATTCACCGCTGAGGCACGAGAGTACCTCAGAGGTTCTACCTGCCTGGAATACCTGGTGTCATCATTTACAAAAAATACTCCCATTCCCTCGCTACTTGTCCAGTAGGTTACTCCCTCTATGATGCCACATCAACCCAGAAAATCATCTACAGCCACAGCAGGCAGCAAGCTTGTAGGTATTTACCTCAAACTTCATAGTCATGCAGCGTGTTGAATGCTCTGCTGAAGACCAGTCCAACAGCAGGTGCATCACTTGACATTCACTGCCAAGTGTGATATATGTTCCATGAATGCATACGGAAAGGAGGTATGTGAAAACTGGGGGTGATGACCAAAAAAGGAATGTTTATGAAAGCACATTGAAGAGCATTTAATAAATGTTGAATGAGGACAGGAAGTGTTTTTTTTGTTTGTTTGTTTTTTTTTTTAGCAAGCATGCTGTGAATGTCAGGACCCAGATCTAAGAATGGAAAAAGAACACTTTTTTATAACTTCCTGCTGTCATGTTTTTTCTAGATTATTTGGCTATTATTATTGAAGATTTATATTCCTCAGTAATTATTCACACATATATACAATTTATTTGTCATGTTTAGGATCCATCCCAACAGTGCTAAAATGGAAAAAAAAAGTCTTATTAAAATAGCAGAACACAAAATATAATATTTTGATTGTAAAATTACATATGTATATAGATATATGTGCAAAGAGCTAATATGAAAAAAAAATTGTTGGGGCAATAAGATTATGGGTAATTTTTATATTGCTTAAAAATTTGGTTAAAATATATATATTTTAAATCCTCACCCAAGGATATTTTTCCATTGATTTTTTAGAGTGGAAGAGAGAGGGAAATACAGAGAGAAATATTGATATGAGAGAAACACATCTATTGGCTGCCTCCTGCATGACCCCTGACCAGGCCCCGGGCCGGTGAGGAGCGTGCAACCGAGGTATGTGCCCTTGACTGGAATTGAACCGGGGACCCTTCGGTCCACAGGCCCAGACTCTATCCACTGAGCCAAACCGGCTAGGGCAATTTGGTTTATTATTTTTAATGGAACAATTGTTAAGTACTGTTTTTTTGGTCGAGACAAAACTAACCAGCTTGTATGTAAGAATGTTGATCTCGATATGCTCTGCTTATGTGCATGTATGAGCAGTTTCCTTGTGAGTCACTGAGTTGCAGCAGTCATTGACTTTCCAGCAGCACTGCCTTCCTCTTACTCCTCTGACATTTTCCCCTGACCTCTGTTCCCACGGGTCAGCATTAACATGGTCTTGGGAAACTGTCCTAGTTTTGCCTCTTGAATTCTCTAATGACTTCTCAGCGGCTGTGTAAAGCAGTGACGTAAATATGTTGTGTATTGATCCCCTGGTTCCAGCCATCAGACGTGGACACGGCTCTGGAAATCAGTTCCTGGACAGCTTGCTGACAACTCTTTGGTGTCCTTAGAGAGAAAGGCCATAAGCTTTCCCCAAGTCCCAGGAGACAAAACGTAGCCATCTGCCATAGTAGAGTTGCAGCTTTTCTAACCTGATTTTTTTTCTGCACTGAAGTCAATTAGGCAGAAGAGGTTTCCAGAAACATCTGTTAGCAAGTCTGTTATTTCAGAGGCTGCTGGTCCTTCCTCATCACAAAACCCAGAAGGCTCTCAACCAGAGGTTGAATATGTAAATTCCTGGTTGGGCCACTCAGGTAAATGTGAGGGAGTGAAGGGGGCTGGTGAGGATGGGCGTGAGCTTGGCCACATATGCCCCAAGGAAAGGAGGCTGCCACCAGACTCTAGCCATCCCTGTGCATGGAATAGCCCTGTGCACAAAGAAACCAAGCACCTGAGAATTGCCTGGAAACTCATTAAATGTGGATTATGTACCCCACCCCTACCCCAGATATTCCAATTCTGCTGGTCTGGGGTAGGCCCGTGATTCTGAATTTGTGTCTTTCATCATCAAAAAAAAACTATTACTATTTATTGTGTCAAACACTATCTCATTTTGATGCAGATGATCCCAGGATCATTCTTTGAAAAACACTCTTAAAAGAGAATTGCTTGGAAACTCATTAAACGTGGATTTTGTACCCTACCCCTACCCCAGATATTCCAATTCTGCTGGTCTGGGATAGGCCCGTGATTCTGAATTTGTGTCTTTCATCATTAAAAAAAAAATTACTATTTATTGTGTCAAATACTATCTCATTTTGATGCAGAGGATCCCAGGATCATTCTTTGAAAAACACTCTTAAAAGATATTGAATGACATTGGACAGAATTTTTCAGGTTTTAACTGGTAGCTATTGAGGGGGTCAGAACATGACACCCCAAAATATGTAGCTTGTGCATATGGGTTATTTTGAGCTGAAGGAAATTGAGAAACAGCAGATGTTGGAAGGACACTCTCCCCTCTCCCCCTTTTTGCCTAAAAGCAGAGCATAAATTTCCCATGAGAAAGGTGCCCCTCCCAGGACCATTATTATCACTGGAGTCAGGGAGTAGATGCTGAGAATAGTCCATACAAACACACCTTACTAAATAACCCTTATCTTCTATTAGTTTCCCTATATATTTACTTTCCCTCAATTTACCACCCTAAAGCTCAAACTCCTTTCCCTTGAAGATGTTCATCTTCAATGTAACATCCTTTCTTAAAATAGTATATATACTGTCAGGCCTAACCAGTTCTTTGAGGTTTTCATTTCATTCCTCTGAAAACACCTGTGTTATGTAAAAATATTAACATCAAATACATTTTTATACTTTTTTTCTTGTTCATCTCCTCTGTCAGTTTAATTTGCGGGCTCCAGTCACTACACCTAAGAGGGTAGAGGAAGAGCTCGTCCTCCCCTGCATTAGCACTCATCTAGTTGAGAAGTAAACTATCTGCCAGCTCCCTGACCACCTTGCCTAAACCTTTTAAGACTATTATTTGTCTATGGTGCAGCACCGGACTTCCAACTCCCTGGGCAAGATGTGGGTGTGTCAGGGAGGTCAGGGGAAACTGAGTTTTGTTTGTTTTTTGCTGGACTAAGGCAGGGACTGGTACCTGGTTGGTATTGCCCACTTGAGACTTTGGCCTTGGTACATGCCCCAAGGATCTTTATAAAAAGAATACCTTGAAGGAGATTCAGATTTTGTCCTGCCCATTCTGATACTCTCCTTTGCACCTCATGTCACCTGACATGTTTCCATGTTGAGAAAATAGTCACTCATTTCTCCTCTGACTTTCTGTTGCTGACCGTTAGTCCTGAAGGTAGACTGGTTACTTCTGTGCTTGCGAGTTAGTTTTTCAAAGCCTACAAATACAATTGGGAAATGATGCAAAATAGAACACAATCAAGGGCCAAAATAGGAAGCACATGTTCTAAGTTAATGTCTGTCCGTAAGGGACCACATTGAAAAAGGATTGGAATATTGTAGTAGTTTCAGGGTGGTGGGGTTTGAGATGAACCATCAAAAATGTGTGGAATGGGAATAGATAAAAGAAGGCCTAATTCCCAAATTGGAAGAATCTCCTAAGATTCTTGGATGCTATGCTTATTCCCTAAGCTTTCTTTGAAGCTGGTGCAAAAACAACCTTCTTGTCTCTGAGTCTTTCAGTAATTATTTAATTATTTTTGGTTTAATTTCAATTGTGTTTGCTTTTCATATCTACACTAATGACTCTCCAATTTTCTCTATTAATTTTCAGACTATATGTGTTCACTTTTCTAATCAATCAAATTCAGTAGGGACCTGAGTATAGCTTTGCAATGTGCACATCACCTCACTTCACACACACACACTCACACATATTTTATAAGTAAAACTCCCACTAATCATTAATAAAAATATGAATGGGAGATAGGTTTGGTGATACCCTCCGAAGTGGTTGTTTGCGGCAGCAGTCTGCGGTGTTTACCTATGCCGCCATCTTGGTCTCCTCCGTGTTTTCTTTTCATATCTACACTAATGACTCTCCAATTTTCTCTATTAATTTTCAGACTATATGTGTTCACTTTTCTAATCAATCAAATTCAGTAGGGACCTGAGGATAGCTTTGCAATGTGCACATCACCTCACTTCACACACACACACTCACACATATTTTATAAGTAAAACTCCTACTAATCATTAATAAAAATATGAATGGGAGATAGGTTTGGTGATACCCTCCTAAGCATTCCTCCTTGGCCTAGGTCTATCCGAAATAACTACAAGTCACTGACGATTATTCATGCCATTCCAGTTTTTGGAATCATAGATTTTTGTCACGTGGAATAGAATGGTTTTTCATGGCATTACCTAGCAATGTTATGATTTAACAAACCAGTTTAATTTCTTGAGGAATATTTCAGTGAAACAACATCAAATGAGTTTCATTACATAGGCTTCATAAAAGCAAGGAACACACCTTTTTTGTTTACTGCAAGTAGATGATTAATTTTATCGTGTGGAATAAAATTGACTATATTTTAATCATATCATTTAAAAAAGTTTATCAAGGGCTATTTAACACTAAAAAAATATTAATTACAGTTGACATTCAATATTACATTAGTTTCAGGTGTACAGCACCGTGTTTAGACATTTATATAACTTGTGAAGTGATTGCCTGATATTAAAAACATTAATTACAGTTGGCATTCAATATTACATTAGTTTCAGGTGTACAGCACCGTGTTTAGACATTTATATAACTTGTGAAGTGATTGCCTGATAAGTGTAGTACCTACCTGGCACTATACATAGTTATTATATTATCATTGACTACACTCCCTATGCTGTATACCATAGGGCCATGGTGGGCAAACCGAGGCTTGCGAGCCACATGCAGCTCTTTGGCCCCTTGAGTGTGGCTCTTCCACAAAATACCACGTGCGGGTGCGCACGTACAGTGTGATTGAAACTTCGTGGCCCATGCGCAGAAATCGGTTTTCGGAAAGGAGATAGATGAAACAAGTATACAAGAGGAGTGTGGATGGGAGAGTTGGAAGGGGTCGACCTCAACGAACGTACCTCAATCAGATTGAGGATGTTTTTAGCAAAGGCCAGCTTAGGAGTACCCTAATTAAGTTAATAACAATGTACCTACCTTTTATTTTGTTTTCTAGATTCCACATATAAGTGAAATCATATGGGGTCTGTCTTTCTCTGTGACTTAATTCACTTAGCATAATACCCTCTAGCTCTCTATCCTCACAAATGGTAAGATTTCATTCCTTTTTATGGCTGAGTAATATCCCTTGTTTATATGTATTACATATTTTTTAACATAACAAGCTTCATGTTGCATGTTCAACAAAGATGTTCATCAACTGTATCACATATTCTTTATTTAACCATTTATTGGTAGGTATTTATGTGACTTCCATATATTGGCTATTATAAATAATGCTGCAATGAACATACGGGTGCATATATCTTTTCAAATCAGTGTTTTAGATTTCTTTAGATAAATACCCAGAAGTGAGATTGCTGGGCCATATGATAGCTCATTTTTTAATTCTTCGAGGAACCTCCATACTGTTTTCCACAGTGGCTGTACCAGTCTGCATACCAACCAGCAGTGCATGAGGGTTCCCTTTTCTCCATATCCTCACCAGCACTTGTTTGATGTTGATTTTTGGATGATAACCATTCTGGCAGGTGTGAGGCAATATCTCATTGTGGTTTTAATTTGCATTTCTCTGATGATTAGTGATGTTGAGCATATTTTCATATGTCTATTGGCCATTTTTAAAAACCTATTTTTTTTATTGTTGATAGTATTGCAGACATCTCCCAACCCTTCCCCCCCTTTACCTCTCCTCCTCTTTTATTGGCCATTTGTATGTCCTCTTTGGGGAAGTCTATTCAAGTCCTCTGCTGATTTTTAAATCAGATTGTTTGCTTTTTTGAGTTCCTTATGGATATCAACCTCTTTTCAGTGTATCATTGGCAAATATCTCCTTCCAATCAGTAGGTGTCTTTTTCTTTTGTTGATGGTTTCCTTCACTGTACAAAATCATGTTTCATTACTTAGCCTAGTTTATATTTCTGCTTAAAAACTAACTTGTACAGACTTAAGCATTTTTTAACCAAATAATGTGTTCTCTGAGAAAAAAGTTTTATTCTGAACCCAGAAGTTAAAGTTTTTTCTCAAATCAGTCCTTTTTCAGAAGAGTGACCAACTATTTACTAAGACTTGAGCCACAAAGCAGTATCAGCTTTTATACAGTGCTGCTTTAATAAAAAATATTTTTTAAAGAAAACCTAATTAAATATAAGCATTTGCTCTACCCCTCTCACTTGTTAGCTAAGTCAATAGGAAGCCAAGCAGTTCTGCCCCTGAGGTCCAATTTATGTGAGTCATAGGTGCATCTGTGACAATGTTTTACAATACTTAACATGCTTTTCTCTTTTGTTTTCCTGAATCCAAAAATCCTTTGTACTAGTCCACTGTAAGCAATGGTCTGCCTGAGGAGAAATTGGAATTTGTTACAAAGAAAATACCAACAGTCTATACTCAGCTTTTGACCTTCAAAATTGGGTTAGGCAGCAAACCATGTGTGGCTGACCATATTTTCCAATGATGTCCACAACAATATGTCTCGCCCCACATGCTGTTCTAAAATGTGAACTGGCCAAACTCTGTTAAGAGGTGACATCTGGTTCCCCATCCCTTGAATCTGGACTGGCCTTAGTACTCTTTCATAGCTAATAGAATAACCATAATTCCATTTTACTTGGACATTCGAGTTTAGGATGAGTTAAATTATGCAACCCTGCTTTATATGCGTAGCATCTCTGGAAGGAAACAGACACCTCCAGAAAAAGGAAAGAGCTGAAGGAATGGTGCATGTTTTTTTTGCCAACAAAATCTTACAACACGAATCCAGTTTAGGAGCAATGAAGAAACTGAGGCACAGCACATATTGGGATTAGCAGAATGGGATCTGGATCCGGTTTTTCTGCTTCTCTCCACTCTTTCTCCTGAGAACTAGATATTCAAGGCTAATGTTAAAATGTCTCTGAGAAAGAACAGATAAATCTGCACATTATGCTTAACCATTTATTGGTAGGTATTTATGTGACTTCCATATATTGGCTATTATAAATAATGCTGTAATGAACATAGGGGTGCATATATCTTTTCAAATCAGTGTTTTAGATTTCTTTAGATAAATACCCAGAAGTGAGATTGCTGGGCCATATGACAGCTCATGTTTTAATTCTTTGAGGAACCTCCATACTGTTTTCCACAGTGGCTGTACCAGTCTGCATACCCACCAGCAGTGCATGAGGGTTCCCTTTTCTCCATATCCTCGCCAGCACTTGTTTGATGTTGATTTTTGGGTGATAACCATTCTGGCAGGTGTGAGGCAATATCTCATTGTGGTTTTAATTTGCATTTCTCTGATGATTAGTGATGTTGAGCATATTTTCATATGTCTATTGGCCATTTTTAAAAACCTATTTTTTTTATTGTTGATAGTATTGCAGACATCTCCCAACCCTTCCCCCCCTTTACCTCTCCTCCTCTTTTATTGGCCATTTGTATGTCCTCTTTGGGGAAGTCTATTCAAGTCCTCTGCTGATTTTTAAATCAGATTGTTTGCTTTTTTGAGTTCCTTATGGATATCAACCTCTTTTCAGTGTATCATTGGCAAATATCTCCTTCCAATCAGTAGGTGTCTTTTTCTTTTGTTGATGGTTTCCTTCACTGTACAAAATCATGTTTCATTACTTAGCCTAGTTTATATTTCTGCTTAAAAACTAATTTGTACAGACTTAAGCATTTTTTAACCAAATAATGTGTTCTCTGAGAAAAAAAGCTTTATTCTGAACCCAGAAGTGAAAGTTTTTTCTCAAATCAGTCCTTTTTCAGAAGAGTGACCAACTATTTACTAAGACTTGAGCCACAAAGCAATATCAGCTTTTATACAGTGCTGCTTTAATAAAAAATATTTTTTAAAGAAAACCTAATTAAATATAAGCATTTGCTCTACCCCTCTCACTTGTTAGCTAAGTCAGTAGGAAGCCAAGCAGTTCTGCCCCTGAGGTCCAATTTATGTGAGTCATAGGTGCATCTGTGACAATGTTTTACAATACTTAACATGCTTTTCTCTTTTGTTTTCCTGAATCCAAAAATCCTTTGTACTAGTCCACTGTAAGCAATGGTCTGCCTGAGGAGAAATTGGAATTTGTTACAAAGAAAATACCAACAGTCTATACTCAGCTTTTGACCTTCAAAATTGGGTTAGGCAGCAAACCATGTGTGGCTGACCATATTTTCCAATGATGTCCACAACAATATGTCTCGCCCCACATGCTGTTCTAAAATGTGAACTGGCCAAACTCTGTTAAGAGGTGACATCTGGTTCCCCATCCCTTGAATCTGGACTGGCCTTAGTACTCTTTCATAGCTAATAGAATAACCATAATTCCATTTTACTTGGACATTCGAGTTTAGGATGAGTTAAATTATGCAACCCTGCTTTATATGCGTAGCATCTCTGGAAGGAAACAGACACCTCCAGAAAAAGGAAAGAGCTGAAGGAATGGTGCATGTTTTTTTTGCCAACAAAATCTTACAACACGAATCCAGTTTAGGAGCAATGAAGAAACTGAGGGGGGCTGAAGGAATGGTGCAGGGGTTTCCATGTTTTTTTTTTTTGCCAACAAAATCTTAGAACACGAATCCAGTTTAGGAGCAATGAAGAAACTGAGGCACAGCACATATTGGGATTAGCAGAATGGGATCTGGATCCGGTTTTTCTGCTTCTCTCCACTCTTTCTCCTGAGAACTAGATATTCAAGGCTAATGTTAAAATGTCTCTGAGAAAGAACAGATAAATCTGCACATTATGCTAAACACCCGTGGATGCAGGTGCTTTCTGGAATTGTTTTCTCTAGGGATCTGAAGCCATTACTCAAGTGTCAATGGAAACATGAACTTGAGAGTGACCACTGAGGAGACCTGTGGTCCCACACAGAATTCAGACCTGTGCCCCCTTGTTATACCATTGTTGTTCCTATGGGACTTGCACACATTCAGGGTATTTGGGTAAATATTTGAAGGTAAATGTGCAGGTTGTTTTGGTAACTTATAATTTTTGAGAACATTGTAAATTGTGAGTCTGGTCCTGCAAAATCAAGATCCCACCTGAGTCTTTCAGCTGAGCTCCCCCAAGCCCACAGATGAGCTTTGAGTCCCCAGATTCTCTGCTGGGTGATTGGGTCGTCATGGCTTGCAGTTTAAGGCTCCTTTTTCTCATTCTTTTGTGTGTGTGTGTGTGTGAATGACAACATTTCGCATTTATGAATGGCAGTTGAGAGGCTGTGTTTATGCCCTTTAAGTTCAGGAGCAGGCCCTGGGCTTGTTGACAGAGCAGCTTTATGACTAAGCCAGCCCCCCTGTTGTCCTAGAAACTCTCTCTCCAACTATTCCCTCTCCTGCAAATTGTATGTTTGAGGGGGCTCAGCCTGGGAGTGGGGCCCGGGTTTCTACTTCTAAAGGTGCCTAACCTTTCTACTGCTTGTCCTGTACATTCCTCTCCTCAGGCAAATGTCTGCTTAGAAAGATTGCTTTTTGGTCTATTTTTCATTTCTGAATTTAAAGCATTTCTTTTGTTTTGTTGGAAAGAATCACACCCCCAACCCCAACCCAAAGTGCAGAAATAAAGACATAATTCTAACTTTTACTTTGGAGTTTAAAACGATTAGCATTCTATAACATTTGGAATTAAATTTCAAAGCTTGCCCGTGACTCCTTCCTTATAAAGTTCTTACATTTTTCCTAAAAAGAGAGTCAACTCTAAGAAATCCACTCTCTGACTGTTACCACTGCCCTGGAATCCATAACAGGCAACACAGAGAGAGCACAACTGAGGCCCGGAACCTTTGCTCAAGTGGAAATCTGTCCTCATTAGATATGTCCCAGGACGACAGGCTTATTTAGAAAATCATAATTCTGTTCCAGATGCAGATTTACCCTGGAACCGTTTCAGCCAGGCCAATGCTGAGGAAGGGGTGCTCTGTGCAGAGCTGGGAGCCAAAAGGTTGGACCTTCCATCTCCTGGGCATTTCATGGGTCAAACAACCTTCTTGCTCTGTGCTGTGTTCATGCCCACCTCCTCCCTCTCTGTCCTGCTTGTCCCCCTTGCTTCCCCCACCTCCTCATTCTGCAAAACAGGACTGCTACTGCCTAAAGTAGGGCATGATTTTAACCTCCCTTCTTTTTTAAAATTATTGCATGTAAAATTGATCACACTATTATATAGGGAATTCTGGATCAAGTAACTAACCCAGCTCTCCTCCTCTATCTATACTAATAAAAGGATAACATGCTAATTAGACTGGACGTCCTTCCTGACAAAGACAGGCCTGGGAGAAGCCGCCTGCTCCGTGGTCCCGGGTGCCTGCGGCTGTGGCTGTGGCCCGGGAGAGGAACACGCTGCCCACCCTGCAATCCTGGGCACCTGCAGCTACGGTCCGGGCGAAGTTACCCACACACAGTCCCAGGTGCCTGTGGCCGGCCCGGGTGAAGCCGGCCCGGGTCCTGGGTACCTGCGACTGGCCAGAGGAGGGAATCCTGGGTCCCGGGTGCAGGACTGAGGTAGAGGCAGTTAGGAGTGATCAGGCCAGCAGGGGAGCAGTTAGGGGCAGTCAGGCAGGCAGGCAGAGGTAGTTAGGGGCGATCAGGCAGGCAGGCGAGTGGTTAGGAGCCAGCGGTCCCAGATTGTGAGAGGCATGTATGACTGCCGGTTTAGGCCCTAAACCAGCAGTCGGACATCCCCTGAAGGGTCCCGGATTGGAGAGGGTGCAGGCCGGGCTGAAGGACCCCCACCCCTGTGCATGAATTTCATGCACCAGGCCACTTGTTAACTAATATTTGGACAATATTAGGAATCCTTTTGGGCCATTAAAATATTCTCTGGCATGTTTTTAAGCTATCTGGTTCCCAAATTCCTGTGTTAATGATAAAGCTGAAGTTAACTCAAGATCTGTTATATGACCACATACATTAAGCTTCTCATTTGATATAAGGGAGGGTCTTAATTACTAGATAGAGCCATGTCAATTGATCACTTCTGCAGCATGTTATCCTATGCTCTAGTATGATAAAAATTACTTTTGAAATAAAATACAATAGAAGCTGAAATAGTCTTAGTTTCACATCCTCAAATGGTTTTTTTAAAAGGTGCTTTTATGAGATAGAACACCTGATTCAAATGCAAAATTTTGACAGATAAAAAGGAATGAGACAATTCTCTAAAGTATAATTCCTAGGAGGAAAACTGAAAAAGAGAACACTATACAGCATGTTCCCAGCCTCTAAAATTGTATTATTTCATACATACATAAGTTTGGTTTCCATAAATAATGTTAAATATTCTCCAAGGCCTTACCTGTTCTTAAAAGAGTGCCAGCTTTCACATCAATAATTACTCCATTGTAAGCACTCATAACCTGAGAACCTTAATGTTCACATTCAGGATTATCCTACTGGGAATTCAACTCAATGCTTTAATGAAGTTTTTCTTCTTCTTTATCTTCTGTAATGTGGTGCTACTTCTGCAGTGTTTCAATATGGATTGATTGGGGATCGAGATCATATCCCTTTTTGGCAATCTTGTTCCTCTAAGAAACGTTTTTTTAAACCTTTTTTGTACTGAATATAGATGTTTTCTCTTAAAAGTTGCTTTAAATGAGATAAACTTAAAAGGATTCTGATATAATATAGCATATGAGATATAGTTCAATTTGGTGGAATCAAATAATGGTACCATGTGAGGGACCTGCTGTGTAACAGTATTTATTTTTCTTGTTTGGTCATATTAAAAGTCTGTTTAAAAGCTATAGAAGATAAAGTATAAAACCTTTAAAGAAGAAAAGTTTCAGGGAAGAAACACAAACCAAGTTGACCTGCGTTTTCAACTAAAGTTGTACAAAGCTTATAGTAAACTTGGTTCTTTAAAAATAAAGGAAATTTTGCCTTGCTACTGTGGTTCAGTAGTTGAGCATCCACCTATGACCTAGGAGATCATGTTTGGTTCCTGGTCAGGGCACATGCCGGGTTGCAGGCTCAATCCCCAGTGTGGGGCATGCAGAAGACAACCAATCAATGATTCTCTATCATCATTTATGTTTCTATCCCCCCCTCCCTCTCTCTCCTTCCCTCTCAGGAATCAATAAAAATATGTATATATTTTTAAAAAGAAAAATAAAGGAAATTTTTGTTTTCCAATTTAATAAAATTATTTTTCCAATTCAAAGGAACCATTCTTTAGAAAAAGGAGCAAAGTCAGTAGAGTGGGTAGAAGATATTGCATACTAGTAAGCTAGTCACCATAGTAAAAACATTCAGATTGAGCAATTACATTTAGGTAATTACATTTAGATCCCTCATACCATACCAGTCATGATATTTTCTTTGGGTTTTTCTTTCATAAACTACAAAGTAGAGAACACAGAAAAAGAAGGAAAAGAGTCAGGGACTACAACAAGCATGTCAAACTCAACGGCTAACACAGGCCAAATAAACGAGGCATGCAGCTCGCGGGCCACGAGTTTGACATGCTTGGACTACAGGGAACTTCTGTTCCATGAATGAAGGGGTACAGAGTACTGTGGTTAAGGTTTGGAACTCAAGATCAGAACTGAAGAAGTGAAAGTGACCTCTGACTCTGATGAGTAAATGTAATAAATCAACTTTGAAACTCATCAAAGATGCAAATTTTTACTTTTCAACTCAGGCATACTACATTAGAACATCTTTTAAAAGGGCCTAGGAATTAAAAGTTCACTAATTTTCCAAGACTCTTATGTATGTTACTATTTGAAATCCAAATAAAAAAATTGTACAAAGCCAATTAGGCCTCCTTCTAAGAATATTTTATAACCTAAGATCAAGCTACGTAGCAACTAGTAATCACTATTTTGTGTGAGGCAGCACTAATTGTTACCCAAGTATTTCATTCCTTATAACTCTTGCTCTAGGTTATATTTTTGTGTTTATCTGCTACGAGGTGGCCAGCGAACTAATACTCATTAAAGACTTTCTAAAATGGGCAAAGGCGTAGTTCACTAGGAGATCTGGGTTCTGCACCTAGCTTCAGTCTTCTGTTTTCTCTGGGCTTTGGTTTTTCTCTTCTGTCAAATATGGGTTTGGACTGGATCAGGAGCTGGGAAGGTAAGTGGAACTGGCCTGGGTAACCCACCAGGAGTGATGGGAGATGGGGCTACTGGAGAGAGCTCATGCCCTTAAGGGTGCCCCACTCTTCTGCTCTAACCAAATGTTGAGAGGAAAGAATTCAAAGGCAGGATTGCCAGTGTCCAACTTTTCAAGGCAAGCTGAAGATCCTGCTTGCAATGAGAAATCTGATTGTTAAATGGTTGCAGCTAATGCAAAATATCTAACATAGCATAGGCTAATAGTTTAAAGAACAACTAAGACACTTCAGATGGCTAGATTTAGCCTGTAGGCTAATTTTTGGCCCTAAGGTCCTCTCTAGTTCCAAAATCCTATATATCTCCTACCTTTCTCAGCAATCCAGATTTACATTACCATATTGGCAACTCTAGGCACCTGGAGACAACCTAAGTAGTAACCAGGAGAAGCTAGTTACAAGGTGTTTCCTTATAGATGTAATCCTGCTTCCGTGTGAAACATTCATATTAGTTTCAAAGGGATGATCCTAAGAAGGTATTCAGTAGAGCAGATGCCTAGTTGTAGAAACTTAAATTATCCATCCTCATTTTACATGGCTAATGACTATGTTGTACCAGTGGGTTAGAATTAGATAGGACTAACAGGTCTGAGCAGTCAGAATGCCTGTGGTTCATTAAGTTTATCCTAAACATGGTAGGGCCTATATTTCCGTGTCATGTACACTTACAGTGGAGATAAGATAGCTAATTAGGACAAATGAATATTTTAGCTGTGCCTCACTGTTTTATAAAAGCTTCAGGAATCTGGCTCTCTGTATAACTCATTCAGTCTTTGAAGGTTTGGATTTTTTCTTTTCTTTTTTGCCCTGCTGTAAATGTTAGATAAATCTAATGCAATTTTGATGAATAAAAAAATAGAGCCATTGTGTAATTTACAAAACCTACTTTGGCATACGTATAAGCAACATTGGTACCCCACCCCCCACATATACTTAAATATGAAAGATCCAGTTTAGAAAGATTCCTTCGGTTGTATTTAGAAGTGTTTTCCCAAAGTTATTAGATTTTGGCCCCTGGTGTTGAACTGTTCCTTGCTTTGTGGAAGTCCTGGAAAAATTTGGAAGTTCCATCTGGCATTTTATACAATACTGACTCATTTGATATTTCCAGATTATTAAAGGTCTAAGTATTTATAGAAGAGTGTACCACCCTCTCTGCTTACCCTTGTTTTGGAAAGAGATCTGCTGATTGGGATTTCTAAAGGTATCTGAGGACATGCTTGGATTGAGGTTGGTGTCCTTATTCTGCCATGAACCCCAGCATTTTGGGTAGTAAGAATTAGCACTCGTTGATTCTCTATGTGCCAAATGCTTTATGTACATTATTCCTAATCTCACAACCACCTTGAAAAAGTAGCTATTCCCATATGACACTTGAGGAAATTGAGGCTCAGAGATAGTAAAGGACTTGTCTGAGGGACTGAGCTGGGATCTGAACCTACTTCTGTATGGTTCCAAAGTCTGTATTCTGTCTATTACTTCCTGGTGCCTCCCAGAGCTGCAGAGTGGAAAGAGTGTTTTCTGGGCCCTAGTTTTCTCATCTATAAAACATGGGAGTTGGACAAGATGGTCACTTAGGTCCGTTTGACTTCTAACATCCTATGCTGATATTTTAGGGCTTTCTGCTACAGAGAGTGTGAGTCATTCTCAGGAGAAACCCCTCTGGATGTTTTTAGATATCTCAGATCCTGGCTCAGATTTTCAAACAGGATGTTGACAGATATACTTAATATTAATCTTGTCTCCTGTGGTATTTGGATTTCTGCCACTTCTTTGTCCCTCTAAACAATGGAGAGCATTATTTTCTCTGTTATTTTACTTTAACATAAACCTACTCTATACTTCTTTTTTTTTTCTAACCCTGAACCATTAGTTTATATTTAACCAGATTGTTGATTTTTTTTTTCACATTTGACTATAATACCGATTTCTAAATCCTTCTTTAAAATCTATAATTATCTAGGCTTTTTTAAAAGAACATCATATAAAACAATGCCACATTTTTGTAAAACTGGACAATGATAAGATGATGTCAGGACCACACTGCTAGTTGCCAAGTGAACTATTAGATTTGTGTGTGTTACAAGCTGTTAGGTCTGCTCAGACTTCTGGTGACCCAAGAATGAGTGATGGCCACAATGTACTGTTCTCAACAGTTCTGCTCAACTCCTGAGATTCATGCCTGTGGCTTCTGTTATCAGGTCAATCCACCTCCTATTTGGTCTTCCTTTTATCCTGCTGCCTTCCATTTTCCCCAGCATGATTGTCTTTTCCAAAGAGTCCTGCCTTTTCCTGATGTGCCTGAGGTAGGACAGCTTCAGTTTTGTCATTTTTGCTTCCAGTGATATCTCAGGCTTTAGTTTGCTCTAGGACCCACTCGTTCATCTTAGGACCAGCAGTCCAGGTTATCCACAGACCCCTTCTCCAACACCATATTTCAAATGAATCAATTTGGTTCCTATTAGCCTTCTTCACTGTCCAACTCTTGCAACCACACATACAAATTGGGAACAGGAGAGTATGGATGATCTTAGCCTTGGTCTCTGATGACACATCCTTGCTCTTGATGGTCTCTCTTAATTCTTCTATTGCTGCCCTTTCGAGTCTCATTCTTAATTTCTTGGCTGCAGTCTTCATTTGCATTGATGACTGCACCAAGGTAAGCAAAATCTTTACCAATTTTGATGTCTTCATTGTCTAGGTTAAAGTTGTATATTTCTTCTGTAGTCATGACTTTTGTCTTGATGTCCCAATGGCAGTCCTGCTTTGGCATTTTCTTCTTTAAATTTCCTCAGAAGTTGTTTCAAATCATTGCTACTTTCTGTCAGTAAGGTGGTGTCATCAATGTATCTTAATTTACTGATATTTCTTCCACCAGTTTTTACTCCTCCTTTCTCTGAGTCTAGCCCAGTTTTTCCTATGATATGTTCTGCGTACAGATTACACAAATAGATAAGATGCACCCTCATCTGACACCATTGCCTATAAGAGACCATTCTGCCCCTCCATATGCTGTCCTGACAGTGGCTTCCTGTCCACAATAAAGGTTACCCGTCAGGACAATCAAGTGCTGAGGCACACCCATTTCTTTTAGAGCAACCCATAGATTTTCATGAGCTATACAGTCAAAGGCTTTACTGTAGTCTGTAAAACATACACTAATCTTTTAAAATTATTTGGAGCACTTCAGTATCCAATAAATGTTCACAATTAGGTCTCGAGTGCCTCTTCCTTTTCCGAATCCAGCTGTAACATCCAGCATTTCTTGCTCCATATAAGACACAAGCCTTTGTTGCATCATCTTGAGTATCATTTTACTTGCATGGGAAATTAGAGCAATGGCCCTATAGTTACTGCACTACTTGGCATTTTCTTCCTTAAAAATTGGGATGTATATTGAATGTTTCTAGCCTGTTGGCTATTGTTTTGTTTTCCATATTTGTTGATATATCCTTGTTTAGAATATTTTTAATATATATTTTTATTGATTTCAGAAAGGATGGGAGAGGGAGAGAGAGATATAAACATCAATGATGAGAGAGAATCATTGCTTGGTTGCCTCCTGCATGCCCCCTGATAGGGTTCGAGCCCACAACCCAGGGAGGTAACTTGACCGGGAATTGAACCAGTGACCTCCTGGTTCATAGGTCAATGCTCAACTACTGAGCCACACTGGCTGGGCTCTTGTTTAGAATTTTGACAGGTTGAGTCTCTGTGGCTTAAGGTAACTACCAGTATCCTAACTATTTGTTAGTGAAGATATAATTTAAATCCTCTCCATTATACCTATGCATTTGAAATCTATATACATACTTGCAAGTAATTCTAATTATAATGAGAATATATTTTGAGTTTGCATAGATTATTTTAAGGCATTTGAAAATCTACACTACATATCAACTAATGTCAGCATCTGAGATCCTGAACCAATGTTTATATAAGTTAGAAATGACTGTATCTTACTTTTCTGTACTGATAGTTCCATGCAGGAATTAATCTTTCTGGTTATTATATTTACATGTAACAAAACATAATAACTACAACAAAAAAACAGCCCCTTAGCTATCTCAGAATTGTCTACTTTTTCTTTTAAGATACTAAGGTTCTATGATGTTTACTTTGTAATTTAGAGGCTTTCTTCATTGCTCTCAAAATGTAATGGCATCAAATAAATGTACAACTTAATTCTGATATAAAAAACTTTAAAATCTTCAAATAATAATTTTTGTAACTAATGTTCATTATAGCCTCTTGGCTTGTTTTAGGCTAGCAGTTTGCATGTTATCTTTCATTCTTATTTTTTATAATGATACTCTGCTAAAAACCAACACTTCTAGTCTTCTTTATGTAAGGCAATAGTCCTGAAGATACAAATATGCAAAAGACACAATACACCCCTCTAAGAGTTTATGGAATAATAAGGAAGAAATGGACAAAACGAGGGCATGTGCTGGAGGTGGGGGTGACTGGGGGAGGACAATGGGGGAAAAAGGAGACTATGTACTACTATTTATAATACTTTAAACAAACAAGCAAAAAATGAAAAAAATAAAAGAGCATAAATAAATGGGTAAGGGGGTCTGAAAAGCTGGCATTTCACTTGGGACTTGAAGATCAGGAAAATTTTAGAGAGGGCCATAGGAATTAGAGGGGGGTATTCCAGGCAAAACAAATAAAACAAAGATCTTTATTACTGTTATCGTTTGGTCTACTCTTTTTAAATTTTCTTCTGTGTCTAACTTCTTCCCATGCATATCTCTTAAAATGGTTAACTCATATTTTATTCTTTCAGACCCTAATGGGGACCTCATGCCTCAGGAATCCCCCTCTATTCAATAGATTCTGAATTCTTATTCAGTTTGATTAGGATTAAGAAATATTCTTTTCAAGTCTTCCCCACTTATCTCTTGCCTCTTGTTTTCGCAAGCTAGAGTCCTAGGAATCATTCTTGTTACCTTTATTTCCTTCTTACCCACATTCAATTCATCATCATGTCTCACTAATTCTAATTCCCAAAAAAGGATGAAATCAATTTAAAATTTAAAAAAATGTGGGCTATACATAAAATAGAATATCATTAAGCCATAAAAAGGGACACACTTTTAATAATATATGCTACAACACAGACGAACCTTGAAAATATGCATAGCTTAGTGAAATAAGCCAACCACAGGAGGATAAACACTATATGATTTCACTTATATGAAGTCTTATACTGGACAAATTCATAGGGACAGACAGTAGAATAGAGATTGCCAGGGGCTGCAAGGAAGAGGGAGTTATTGTTTAAGGGTACAGAATTTTGTTGGAGATGATGAAAAAGTTTTGGATATCAGTAGTGGTGATGGTTATACAGCACCGTGAATGTATTCAATACCATTGAGTTGAACACCTACAAATGGTTAAAATGATAAACACTTTATGTGTTTTATGCCACAATAAAACTTTCAAAATAATTTAAAAATTTTTTAAAGAATTTAAATTCATTCTCTCCAATTCTGCTTTTCTGGTCCAAACCACCACCTGGACTATTGGAATACTCACATTTTGATCTAGTCCCTATCATTACATACTCATTTCCTGCGACCTTCCTCTTACTTACTTCACTCCTGGGTTATTCTATGTGTAACTTTTATAAAAATACACGGAACTGTTTCCCTAAAACAGTTTTATGCTTGCTATTTCCTTTAGGAGAGTGCTCTTCCTCTGCCTTTCTATAGGCATGATTCCTTCTCATATTTCATGTTCCAGTTGAAATGGCATGTCCTCCTTAAAGAGGTTTTGGCTGACCTACATCATCAATGTGTTCTCCACTTGTACTTCAACCTCTATTTTATGTCATAGAACTCTCTTTTCTTTACCACACTGAACCCAATTTATAACTTTTCTTTTTACCAATTTGTTTAGCTTGAGTAACAGGGTTGGTGGTGCCATTGCCTAAGACGGGAGAAGATAGGGGAAGACATGTTTGAAGCAGGATCAGGTTGGAAGGTTAGCTAAACAACAAGAAATATAAAGTCCACCTGAAAACATATGGGTTTGGAGTTAAAGGAAGAAGGTTGGACTAGAGATACAAATTTAGGAATTATTAGACTGTAGGTGATATTTAAGGCCATGAGAATGAATGAGACAATCAGGGAATAAGAGAAGATTCAGAAGAGGGGATGTGGCACTAGGTCTTGAAGATATTTAGAGATTCTATAAAGTAGAATTCAACACGTTAGAGAAGTAACTAATAAGGAAGAAGAAAAACCAGGACCATGAGGTTTGACACAGGCCAAGATTGGAAATGTATCAAGAAGGAAGGAGTGGTCTTCTGTGTTGTATGATGCTCTGAGTTCAGGTGAGATGAACACAGAAGAGTTTACACGAGGTCTGTCATCATGAAGGTTGTTGGGGACCTTGACTAGAGCACTTTCAGTCAAATACCCTCATCTAAACAGGGTGGAGAGAACAAGATTGAGGTGAATTAAATAGCAAATGTGAGGAAGACAAGGAGTGAAGACATTGTGTAGGGCTGTTTATCTTAGAATAAGAGTGGGAATAAGAGTGATGAGAAATCAAAGAAAGTTTTGGCAGAGATGTAAAGTGCTAACATGTAAATATGCAGATAGGAATGAGCTTGTAAAGAGGAGTGGATGATGCAAGTGTGAAGCAGGGTAAATAAGTGACATACCCAGGAAGGTGAGAACCATGGGGTCTGGCGCACTAGTAGAGGATAGAGCCTTGAATGGGAGAGGAACACAAACAAAAGGCTGTCAGGAGAACACAGGTGACAACATGAAGCAAGAATTTAGATTTGTTGGAAAGATGGGAGAGTCCCCATGTGACGACCTGTGTATTCTCAGCAAATTATAGGTGAGGTCATCAGATGGGTGTAAGTGTGGAGGAGGGGAAAGAAGTCTTGGAAGAGATGAAGGTACAGAATAGTTGTCTTGGAGAATGAGAAAGCAACCTTCTAGTAAAAAATCATGGCTGCTTTTCTGGGCAAAGTTAAATGCTCGTCTGAGGTCTATAGTCATGCTACAAAGTAAAAACAGGCAGGAGTGGACAGAGTATTTAAAAAAAGAGCAAGAGTGTTTGTTTATTGCCTTAGATTAAATTAACCAAAAGAAAATATCACCTACAGTCTAATAATTCCTAAATTTGTATCTCTAGTCCAACCTTCTTCCTTTAACTCCAAACCCATATGTTTTCAGGTGGACTTTATATTTCTTGTTGTTTAGCTAACCTTCCAACCTAATCCTGTTTTATCAGGCAAGTGATGGAGAGAAGGAATATGAGTGTGTAAAAGGAAGTTTTAAAAAACCAATCTAGAAAGATATGTAGAAACCAGCCAGGCTAAAAATATAAACTTTACTTCCCAGGCGATGGGAAGCCATTGAAGTATTTCTGATTATGAAAGTAAGTTTACCAAACCTGTGCTCCTGAATAATTAACCTGCATTTAGTGTAAAGCACTGAGATGATTAAGAAACAATAAGACCGTTTGTGGAGGAACAGAGGTTAGGTAATCAAGATCTAAATGAAAATAAGCAACAGTTGACTTCAGCCAGACCATAGAAGCTTAAATTCCTAACAGATCTTGGTATCTATGGGAACCAGACCAACTTGAATGGAACATCAGGCTACAAGAGAGAGAATCCTAAAGGCTGAACTAGGATTAGGCAAGATATTACCTAAAAGCTGGAAGCATAAATATGCCAGGGGACCTATCCATTAATCACAGAATTAGTAAGAACCCAAGAAGTCATCTTGAGTTTTGGAACCAAATAAATAATCATAAAATTGTCAAGTAGTGATAGGGCCAGAGGAGATATCAGGAAGTGGTGTGCACAATGGGCAGCGTCAGCGTGGCTCAAGGCATAGACCATGGCCAATGCAGGCTTGCTGGGTGCTGGCCCAGAGTGCCAAATAGTGCAGGGAGGCCAGCCAATTTAAAAGTAGTTCAGAAAAGACTTTGGAACTAATGTTCAGTTTAGTTTTTATAGGATCGGCCAATGTAATAACAAAGCTCTGATTTGAATCCTGAGTACATGACACTGTTGAGTTGAAATGGTAACGTGAAAATTTATAAAATAACACAGCAATAATTCAAAGTCAGCTTATTACAATACAGTGCAGAAGAACTAGGAATACTTCCAATCAATCTTAGGATTTGATCATCTCCCTCAACCTGGGAGCCAGAAGGCTGTGCTGGCGATCCCATGGGCATCACTGGCAATCTGAAATTACACTCTGGTAAATCTGCCACTTGGGTTGACAATAAAATTTTAATCTAATAAGCAAACTCTCTCCATCACCTAGTAATTCATAAACATATCAAGCAATAGAGCGCCAGGACAGAATCCATTATTTTATTCCATATCCGTCCATTCAACATTTCATGACCATCAAGCATCAGGCGCTGTGCTAGGCTCTGGATACAAAGAAAAAGATTCCATCTGTTTCTTTTCAAGAAATCTATAACCTATTTGTAAAGAAAGCTAAGCAAAGGATATTAATAATAGGTGTTATGACTGCAGTGTGCACAAGGCTTATGGATGCATAACTCATGAGAAGGCCAGGGAGTGGGTGGAGAGATGGTAGTGGCGATGGAGGTAGTTCCAAAGGACACTCTGAAGAAGGATAAGAAGGAAAAATGGGGCAGGGGTGCAGACAGGGATAAAGGGTTAAGGCAGCTTAGAAAGAGGAAATAACTGGTACAAAGTCTTCAGTTACCCAGCGGCATTTTGGGGGAAATTCCCAGTGCATATCACCACATCATTTCAATTAGGTTTGGATTTTACTCATTTCATGTGGATTTTATTTCTCTAGTGTAATATTTATTTTTTGTTCTTTCCCTTCCTTGATTTAAAATTCAATTAAGATTTTTTTTTTCTTGCTTGCTTAGCTTTCTAAGACCAAATATAATGCATACATGCAATCTGTCCAGGAATAATACAAATCTTACCAAAATAGAAATATACATGTAAAATCAGTATTTAAAAAAAGAGTAAGAGTGTTTGTTTATTGCCTTAGATTAAATTAACCAAAAGAAAAGCTTATGTAAATGAGGCAATAAAAGACTGGTAGATTGATCAGTGTTTTTCAGGAAAGTTTTGAAGGACCAAAACCTTTTTATAGAATTTAAATATGAGTGCTTATGAGCCTATGCTCATGTGGAAGGAAAAAAGAAAACCTCAACCAGTCTCCATTTCCTTAAGAATTTATCCTGAAGAGACTTCTTAGCATCTTGGTACTGCTTTATTGACAAATAAATTAAGGTATATTTAATTTTGCTTGCCAATATTACCACATAGACATTGTTTAGAACCCACAGCTTCTGCTAAATAAATTACTTCCCTTTGGCTTCAGATCAAAAGCAACCTCAAAAGGACATCTTTTCTCAAGTTCAATTACCTTCTCTTGGGACTCATACAGAAAAGTTATGGCTATGAAAAAGAAACAATCAGCCACTTGCATCTGAATATGGTATTTATAGCATTGAGATAGGTGGATTATATAAGGTATGATTCTAATATTTTTTTTCTGATATAATTAATGAAGATAAGCACTGATTCTCACTTTCAGAGTAATCAGCTCTCTGTTTTCCTTAATGATTCCCGACAGTCTGTTGGATTTGTGGCATTAATTACATTCTACTAACCTTCACATTGAAGACCCTACAAGACTCTTAGCTGCTAAGATCACAAGTAAAATCAGCCAAATAAATGTGGTATTTCCACTCTCTCATGCAACCCTACTTGAACTATAAATACAGTAATAATATATTTAGGATTCTGTAGCACACTCCTGATTTCAAATATTTTTGAGTATGAATGTAATTTTATATGTTAGAACAATGTCAGGCTATGTTTTGATTTTTAGTTCTAATAATATCACTATAGATATATGAAATTTTTAAACCTGGAAACATAAAATGCACTTTAAAAGAGTTCTCAAAACTTCAAGTAATTTAAAATATATATATTTTTTATTGATTTCAGAGAGGGAGAGAGAGATAGAAACATCAATGATGAGAGAATCATTGATCAGCTGCCTCCTGCACGCCCCCTACTGGGAATCTAGCCTGTAACCTAGGAATCGAACTGTGACCTCCTGGTTCATAGGTCGATGCTGAACCACTGAGCCACATGTCTTGCCTCCAAGTAATTTTAAAAAAATAGTAAATAAAAATTATATATTAATTAGCATTATATCTAACTTTAAATTAAAATGAATACTGTCTGCTGGTGGCATACCTTGTTAAAAATAAAAGAAAGCAAATTGAAAATTAACTACCTTTTGTCAGAAATTTACTTAGCAACCTGGGATAAGATCAGAGGTTTTGTCACTCATTCAAAGTTAGATTGACCTATTGACCCTAAAAAGCTATTAAAATTGTTACTCTGGTCACTTGGGATAAAGGAACTGGAAGAGACTGTCAAATGGGTTGACATATTTTGAGTCAACTTAGAGAAGGAGACTTTAACTTGAGCTCAGGATCCTGCTATAGGCAGCTCAGTGTGACAAAATTTTGCCATCTTATTATCTTATACACTATGAACTTTTTAAGAGTTAGGGTAATATTAGAATTGTATAGAACTAAGTAAGTTTTATCCTTTTGACCTATGTCTGTAAATACTTGTTCTGCTTTTGAAGACTCATACAAATTCTTGTTTTTGTCTATTCATGAAGCATCATGTATCTCTCTTGCATCCTTTTATTTTTTTGGTCTCAGAAATTCACCTTTTAGAGTTATATAACTGATCATTTTATAAGAATATAAATTCAGTTTGTGGCTGAGGGCTGTTCCCTTCTCAGTTTGCCAAATTCTACCCCAAATTCTCTGAAATAGGAACAGAGCTTCCTCCTTATTCACTAGGAATGGCCAAGGGAAAAATGGCCCTGGAACATGTTTAGAGCATCTTTGTGAAGCAGATGTAACAGTATGCCCAGGTTGAGATGACAGCTTGGCATGGCAGGACTTCCGGGTCTTCCTGGAAAATCAGAGCAATGTCCGCAGCCATAAATTTCTGGGATTAAAGAAAGCATCTGCAGAAGAGCAATAATGTTTTTGCATCTTGAGCAATGTCCGCAGCCATAATTTCTGGGATTAAAGAAAGCATCTGCAGAAGAGCAATAATGTTTTTGCATCTTGCAGGCAGCAATTATTCTGCCAGCACCATTAAGACACTACTTCAGGACCCATCTGCATATTAAACAAATCAGGAATAATGCTGTTCCTCTTATGCTTTCTCTTTATTTCTTCTTAGTTGTATGTTCTTTGTCCAATATCAAAGTGTGGTTTTATTTGATTGAGGAATTTTAGAGACATGGTAGGGTAATCTCTTCCAAGGAAGTGTGTCTTCAAAAACAAATATTCTTGCAGGCTACTACAAAGCACATAGTGGTATTATCTAATGTGTACGTAAGAGTACATATCTAACCCTATCCCGCTGGCCAGAAAGAAATCCTGTGCCTTCAAACAGAATGTACCCACTTGCGCAGAAGAATCTTGTTCTATGCATCCTCTCTAAATTTGATTTGATGAGCTCAAGCCCTCCAAAACTATCCATATGGCCAATGTAGTTATCCTCTAACTTCAACATCTGTCAGGAAACATTGAGTCATGAAATGAGATAATATTGAGGTTTCTAGAGGAATACAGGAGAGAACATCATTGATTTTTTTTCTACGTTGGCATGAAGAGATTTGTACCAGGAATAGCTGCAAATGTCCTGACAGCTGGCTGACAATTGTTTGCAACCCGAAATTCTCTAATGCATTTATGTTGACAAATAAATGTGCATCTGCCAATGTTTGACAAAGGAGCACCCATTACTTCTCTGCACGTTTCCTGAAAGGAAGCATCTTCCTTCTCCTCCAGGTTATGTAATAGCATTCTCAAACAGCTCGTGCTCTTCTGGCAATCAAAGCAGGCTCCATGCTTAAGGAGGAAACCTTTAATTGATCTAGCTCCATTTCCCATGTGCCTTGTCTGACATTTAGCTGGGGCTTGCCCTTTCATCCAACCTCTCTGGATACAGAAGTCACTAGACTTTTTTTTTTTTTTTAAACCCATTCCTTAGGGATGGACAGAAGGAAGGGAACACCATTTCCTGATAATTCCAAAATTAGTCTTACAAACAAAGGAGGGAGGGGACCTTGACATTATTGAATTCCCACAGCTGGAGTAGCTAGCAAATACTGGACCCCAACCAAAAATTTCAGAATGGATCTTCTTACCCTTTGTTAATTATAAAATAAATAGATTTCCAGACCTTTTGCAAAGGAAGGGCCTAAATATGCAGTTAAAAAAAAGGGGGGGGGGAGAGAAAGAAGAGAAATTTGGTACTTTCCTGACAAGATAAAACGGATCTTCAGCTCATGAATGCCTTCTCCAAGTTTGTGAGGTTTAACTAAAATAGATGTAAGGGGACAATGAGAGGTAATTTTTATCTTCTGTCCAGAAAAATTTCCCTTCCTCTTTTATCTGAAAACTTTCCCTTGCCCTTGGCCTCTGGCACATGACCCAGGTGAGGGCCATGATAATATCTCATTTCCTTGGCCACAGTGATTGATCCATAGGTAAGAATGTGATACCAGTAGGGTCAATCAAATTCCTTCCCTGAGATTTCTGTATAGGTTCCATGAGAAAGAAGTTCTATTCTCTGGAGCTAGAAAAAATTAAGAGTCTTTGGCTACAAGTATTATAAGCCAATGCTGACTACTTTAAGCAAAAAAAAAAAAAAAAAAGTTTATTGGAAAGATATAAGGTAGCTCTCAGTATTGAAGGAAAGCTTAACAACCAGACTTCGTAAAGGTAGCCTTAGGGATAAGATATCAAAAGCAATAGACAACTTCTTCAGGGGTCAAGGCCCAACCTCCAGGATGAATCAGCTCTAGTCTTTTAGTCTTTTTCTGCTCTCTTTCACTCAACTCAGCTCAAGATTCAAGATTCTGAAAAAGAGCAAGTGTGATTGGCTCTGCTAGTCACAGCCTTCCCCTGAGTCAAGGGGGAAACGCACACCACGATCACGCGGTCCCACAGAACTGCAGAGGATGGGAGAGGAACACCTCCCCAAAGGAAAATCATGCTTCTGTTCAAAAGAAGGGGGAAATGGTTGTGAGCAGGCAGAAACAGATGTTCACCCTGGACTGTGAAGCCAGGGCAGCCAGGGGATCTTTCCTGATCCAAGTCAGCAATAGCTCAGAGGGGGCCAACAGGGAAACAAGAGCCAAATGAGCAACCCAGAAACCCTGTGCTCAGTCTTCCCGCCAGCCTCAGGAGCTAGTCAATTTCTTTTCCGCTTGAACTAGTTTCGTTTTGGTTTCTGCCACTTGCAGCTAACAAATTCCTGAGAAACGCCTAGTTTTTATACCAGTGACTTTTAGGCCTAGAGGTCTCTAGCACGTCCTTTTGAAAATGGGAATCACTCTAAAGTTGTGCATATTGAACACATAGCATTTCTTGGGATCTTCGTGCAATCAATCCCTAAGGTTTGCAGGGACCCCTGGTGCAGTTGCTTATCCTTGAGGGGACTCCTGAAGTAGTGAGGAGACCTTGGCTTTGGGGTTCCATTTCAGAAAGTAGCTCTATTTCGGGAGACTTCAGTGGACAAAGGAAAAGACAGCCTGATAGGCAATCTCTAAATGAAACCTAGATATTATAGGATAAATGTAACTATTTCTATTTCCTTAGGGACTCGTTATACTTACAGAGCACCCCTTGAAGTGATCACTTCTGTCTTCTCTCATTTTCCCTAATAGTCGTTGCTGGTGTTTATTGGTTCAAATGTGAAGTATTCCACCTTGGAATAGTTTCTGTCTCTGAGGATTTAGTAAATGCTTAAAGGAAAACCCTTTTCTGCAAATGTTGGGATAATAATGTGTGTGGGTGTGGAATCTCCACCTTTTGTTTTCCTCAAGTTCTTGTCACTTTCTGTCAAGGCAATAACACTCTTGGCAGCAGGAAGAAGAGCAGGGCTTGCTTGTGCTTTGACTAAATGGCAGACTGAGCCCCATGCAGTCTGATGACCTGGGTGGTGAGAGGTGCTTTTGGACAACGTCCCAGCAGTCGAAACAGTGAGATCCCAAGACCTTCCTTGTGCTTTCTTAGGAAACTCTAGGTAGACTAGTGAAAGAAATATGTGTGTTCAGTGGGGAAAGAAGGTTGCATATAGAACTATTGGTTAGGGAGTTGGTTCCTAGTCTGGGGACTAGCAGCCTTTCAAAGAGCTGGGCTGACAGCAAGTGGAAAGAGCCAAGGATGGCATTGTTCAGAAAACCTAGGCACCAATGGACAGCTACTCAAGACTAGCCTTACTCCAGTAAATATTAATATGACCTCTCTCTTGGAATTCTTCCAAGTCATTATTTTATTTAGGCCCAAAGCACTTATTAAAATACACTTACATGTGACAGGGTGTTAGCCATTACATTTAGTGAGGATTGTTTTAATAACTTTTTTTCTAATTGAGATAAAATTTTAAAACATAAAATTTACCATGTTAACCAATTTAAAGTGTACAGTTCACTAGGTTTATGGTAGTAACATTCCTATGCAACCAGTTTCACTACCTAATTCCAGAATGCCTCAACACCTTCAAATCACTCTTTTCTTAACACCTAGACCAGTGGTTCTCAACCTTCCTAATGCCACGACCCTTTAATACAGTTCCTCATGTTGTGGTGACCCCCAATTTCATTGTTACAAATTGAACATAATTAAAGCATAGTAACTAATCACAAAACCAATATGTAATTATATATGTGTTTTCCGATGGTCTTAGGCAACCCCTGTGAAGGGTCGTTCGACCCCCAAAGGGGTCATGACCCACAAGTTGAAAACCGCTGACCTAGAAGCAATGGAAGCTTTAACCTGGAGGAAGTTTGCAGGAGGAGAGATAAAAAGAGGAATGGAAAGTTTGGGCTGAGTGCCTGGAGGCGAACATCATGATAAAAGATACTCTTTAAAATGTTGATTAAAAGTTGGCTCTGGGTGTTGGCAAAGAGATATTGCCCCTGACTCTCTTAAGAATATAGGACAGCAATAGTCTGATTCTTAAAATTAATGGGGTAGTGTTTAAAAACAGTCTTGTGTCACTAAAGGATCGCTGGTGTCAGTCCTATTATACAAGCCTCCCCTCAAAATGTGTCTGGCTCTATTCAGACATTGAGTCCTGGATCGGCCTGACCCAAAATGCACCTGCACTGCCTGGGAGTATCTCCTCAAACAAAGTGATGGCTTAAAAGTTGATATGGCTTCCAGCGGGACAGTGGGAATGTGCAAGTGAGGATTAGATACCACATTGTGCATATTAAGAGAAAAGAATTAAAAGGAAAAAAAAATCCAGAAGAGTGCATTCCCTTTAGTATGCTAGCTTGGAATCTATAAACCTGGACCCTGATGTTCTGGTCAAACATAGGAGCTTTCATCATAGCAAGTGCCTTAATGCTCCTGTGCCAACAAAAGGACGTAGTCAATGAGGTCTTTTGCAAAGTAATTTTGTCCTCCTAAGCCAAAGGAAGCAAAGATTGTTTTGAAATTTAACCTTAGGTGCCTGCATACTAAGATTTAGCAAAAGATGGACTCGTGTTTTGCAAGGGTACAATAGGCATTTCACTGAATTCTGCTAGTAAACAAAGCGGTGAGCACCTCAGGTGCAGGCTGTGGAAATGACGGAAGGAATCTGCCCTGGGCTGTGATTATTTGAACAAAGTAAAATCAACAAACAACACTGAGGCTGTAAGTAAGTTTCCTGCTGTGCCAGTTTTATAATAAAGGTGTTTTTCTTTTCAGTTGAACTTTCCATGGACTTAAATCATTTATTTCTTTAGAGCCAATGAAATAATTTACTGTGTTTATGTATTAAGAAAAAAGTTTGGTAGCTCACTGTTTCATCAATTTGAATATGCTTAAAAGTGCATATTTGGGTAAAAAGAAATTCTAATTTATTTGGAATAAATATCTCAACTTGCTTGTTAGAACTGTAGGCATCAGTTTGTAACTATAACAGAGAAGTAGCTTTATGTTAATCCAGTTAACATGCCATTTAGAATCAACACAGTTTTCCCCACTTGCAGTTTCATGTTACAATAAGACAGGCTTTTGGAGTAGGTGTCTATGACGTCACTTGATGAGGCTGGAAGGGGACTCCTTTCCCAAAATGGTTCACTCTCAATCTATTATGGGGAGTCCCACCAACAACGCAGAGCAGGGTAACGATTACGGGGTCTGAAATTATACCATTGGACATTTATTTCTTGGATCATTACGTTCTTTTGTTCATCAAAAAGAATCTACTTAAAAAGTACAAATACTCGAGGATGGGTGATTCATTAAGCATTCCATTTTAATTTGACCACTTACTGAGAATGTATTGGACAGGTTGGTTTGGTCCTTCATTCTTTCTTTTCAGTAATGGGCTATCCCTTCCTCTAAGGAAGTGCTTTTCTCCCAATCTAGCCCTGTAGTAACAATCAGTCAGAACCGTGGTCGGCAAACCTTGGCTCGCGAGCCACATTCGGCTCTTTGGCCCCTTCAGTGTGGCTCTTCCACAAAATACCACGTGCGGGCGCGCATGCACAGTACGATTGAAACTTCGTGGCCCATGCGCAGAAGTCGGTATTTTGTGGAAGAGCCACACTCAAGGGGCCAAAGAGCCACATGTGGCTCGCCACTCAACCTTGGCTGCACATTAGAATCACCTGGGAATCTTTTTAAAATCCTGATTTCTGGGCCTCATCCTCCGGAAATTCTGTTTCTTTGTTACTAATGTTGTGGCCCCACCCCATAACAAAGAAACAGAATTTCCGGAGGATGAGGCCCAGAAATCAGGATTTTTAAAAGATTCCCAGGTGATTCTAATGGGCAGCCAAGGTTGAGAACCACTGCTCTACACCATCACCTAGTGGTGAGTGCATGACCAAAGCTTGTCCAACCATAGTTCCCGACCCTGGCCACAAAGATTATTCATATACCCTCAGGGTACCCATGCCAGGACAGAGTTCTTATACTTTTCTTCTAAATGGAGCTGCTGGAAAAAAATGCTTTCTCTCCTCTCTGGAGGACAGGTAAGGAGGACAGCCCATCGCTGCTTTGAGCCATGTTTCTAGTCTCTTCTGACATCCTGCTTGAGAGAGTGGAGTCCCGAGGCAGAGAGAAGCAGAGATGAGAGACACAGAGTGATATTTGAGACCCTGAACCCATCAGACTCCAAGACTAATGGCATGCCCTTGCTCAGTTTGTTTACACGCGTGCCAATAAATCACCCTTTCCCCTTAAGCTGTTATGACTGGGGCATCTGTCATTTGCAAACAAAGGTCTGAGAACTGAAAACAAACATTTTATAAAAGGACACAAGATAACTAAGGGAAGGGTGGTGTTCTGGTTGAGGAATGTGTATGGGAGGTGGGTCAGCGCTAATCGTTCTGTGGTTAAGTGGGGGTCATTATATGTGAGAGTTACCGACATCGTTCCGGACTTTACTTTGAAGTGAATTGATAGGTAGGGCAAGGTGACCAAAGTCTCTGAGAATAAGAGCTAATATTACTCTGGGGCCACAACGGCCTTGACAGTCTTCTGGGCTATTGAATTCAGGGTGAGGCTGCTTGGGGCCCCTGGGAGCGTAAGAATGTGCAAATATTTAATTTAAGACTTTAGTCCTGTATGTCAGTCCACAGACTCAGTTTCTCCCTCCACCAAATCAGAGAAGCAACAAAAGGAAGTCCTGTTTTCAACCGTAATTGAACGTGGGAGACCTGGCTTTATTGAAATTTGTATCTTTTCATAATACAGTAGGTCCCCCTCCCCCCGTACTATAAGTTTTGTTTTTTTAAACAGAAATGTAGAAAAAAATGGGCAAAGAAGGAAGGTAGGACTTAATGTTTTCTATTCTCTCCACATTATTTTAATTTTGACCTATCAAAATATTAAAGGAACAAAGTTATTAGACAGCAAATGATATTATTTTTGTCAAAAGATGAGTAATGAGAATTAGCTAACTTGCAATAATATATATTTTTTTCACTAGATTAAAAATATAGTGGAGCAGTTGAAACCTTCTCTCAGCTTCTTATTATGCAACAAAGTTGAAATCTGGCTATGATGCCTTAGATTAATAAAGACCTTTAAATAGATGGGATTCTCTGACAGATTTTATTCTTTTAGGTTTCATGGTGGTAAAAGCAAATTCATAAACTATCTTTATTTTCTGTGGAAAGAGCAAAACAAATTGACCTTCAGCGTATGTTTCAAGGTGGCTGTTACATGCCATTTCAACCCTGGGAAAGTGCTACTCAAAACTGAAAATTAAAACCAAATCCATATTAAAAGCTTTGCAATGTGGTCAGGATGCTGGGAGTGTCTCACTTTCTGAAGCCACCACAGCGCCTATTTTCTCCTCCTCCCATTTATTTCCACGCTCCTCCTCTTTTTCCAGAATTACTTATGAGTAATAAAGGAAGCCAGAGTAAGAACAATGGCATGTTTTTGGCGTTACAAGAGTGCCACACATCAAAGGAAGACCTTTATCCCAGGGAATCACAGTTTTGCAAGAGATCCAGCAGGCAGGAGGAAGTGTGCTCCCACTCTGCACAGCAGAAACGAAAGGCCTCACTGGCTTCGAGCTGCACAGGCACCTGGGCTCGGTTCATTTCTGTCTGGAGGCTGAGTGCCCAGGTGTTGCTCAGACACATCTAACCTGGGGCAAGGGAATGGGCATCTCTAAGCCTCTGCTTATTCTTGTAGTATCCATAAATGTACTGACTTCTGAAAATTAAATACACGTGAAATACTTAGCAAAATGCCTAGCACATGGTATTAAATGTTAACTTGTATTATTGCTAATGACAATCTGAGGTTTGGGGTATCACCCCCCGCCCCATGTGTGTTTATTATAGTCTCTTAGAGAATGCTAAATAAAATACAACAATAACAACACCAAAACATTCCAAACCAAAGTGGCTATTAAAAATTTTCTGAACCACCTAGACTTTGTCCCCAACCAGCCTTCCCTACTTCAGGCTCAGTTGCCTATTGTTAAAGCACTAATTTCTTTCCTTCCCTGTGCCTTCTTAGTCTATAAACCCATATACACTTTTAGATGAGCCCCTCTCCTTGCCCAGTTCCCGAGCCCCTTCTCTTGGGGGCCTTGGGTCTCTCCTCTTAGGCCCTGCCTGTCCCTCCCTGCCACCCAGCTTGTGCAAAGACATGGATCAGATCTATTTCAGTCCAGCTCTTCAGCTTCAGAGACTTTCCTTTAAAGAACCGCTTATTCATTCATTCTCTGCTTCTCTTATGGTGAAAGGAACCTCGTCTAGAGTGAGTAGTTCCTGTGATATTGCCATTCATGCCGAATGGAGGTCAGGCCGGGTCAGCATGCCGCTGGGCCAGTGTGCGCCTGGCACTGTGGCCTTGCTTCTTGCCTGGTTGCCAATAAAACTATATATACCGCCCAGGATCATGGGCCAGTGACTGTCACGTGGTGATACTGACCTCTAGGGGCTGGCTTTCCTTCACATAGAGCCTTTATCTTCTCATTGAGCTCCAGGGCTATGATGGCAGCCTCTTGCTTAGCTGTTGCCAAATCTGTTTGTAGCTTTTTCAGTTTCCTTTTGTGCTTTAGTTTCTTAAAAAAAAAATAAGAGTTTCCGTCACTAGAGACAGATACATCAAAGGAATAAAAAGAACTGATGATGTCTGAATGAACCTGGCCTTTGAAGCCTGGCTGAGATGAAACACTCCCTGTTTATCTGGATTGAGTCCTGTTTGAGGCTGTGAGACTGAGTGTGTGCTGCTGTCAGAGAGCCCGAGTCACCAACGATCAAAGCGTACTCTCTGCAGCGTGGTATCTTTTACCTTATTTTGTTTTAAATATGTTTTTATTGACTTCAGAGAGGAAGGGAGAGAGAGAGAGAAACATCAATGATGAGAGAGAAGCATTGATTGCTGCCTCCTGCACGCCACTTACTGGGGATTGAGCCTGCAACCCAGGCATGTGCCCTGACGGGGAATCCAATCTGGCTGCTGACTCATAGGTCGAAGCTCAACCACTGAGCCATGCTGGCTGGGTTCTTTTACTTGTTTGAAGGGTTTTTATCTGGATCTGAACCTTGTGTTTTAGTTGCTTATAAGAGAAGGAATTAGAGAAGACCTCTCATTGTCAGTTGGGATTTTACCACTGAAGTGCCAGTGCCTAAAAGTATTGGATTTTTCCCCAATCTGTAAGTAAACATTCACATGGAAGAGCCAAAGCCTTGATTCTGAGTCATTTTCACCCTAATACCATAATGGCTTGCATTCAAATATATTCTAAAGGGTGCGAAGCTACCATGAAATGCTGATATTTACAGATATTTACTATAGTACTTATATAAGGAAAGTGGTCAGAGATAGGAATGGTTTTCAGGCAATAGAGGACAGGAATTCCTTGCTATCTATATATATAAAATGCTAAGTGACCATCCAACCGGCTGGTAGGTATGATGCGCACTGACCACCAGGGGGCAGACGCTCAACGCAGGAGCTGCCAAGCTGTAATGACTTGGCAGTGGCGTTTCTCAGGTGATGCACCCCAGACGCAGAGAGGAGGGAGCCTGATTCTGGGGTGCGTCACCCGAGAACTGCCCTTTCCCAATCCAGGATCCCTCAGGGAATGTGGGAGAGCCGGCTTTGGCCGATCCCCACAGGCCAGGCCGAGGGACCCTACCTGCCCCAATCCAGGATCCCTCAGGGAATGTGGGAGAGCTGGCTTTGGCCGATCCCCACAGGCCAGGCTGAGGGACCCTACCTGCCAGAGGGACCCCGCTCACTTTGCAGATGCCCTTCGAGCTGTGGAGCTGCCCCAGGTGCAGCTGGCCAGGGAGGGCCCGAGGGAGATTGGCTCCAGGGCATGTCCAGCCCGTCTTGCCCAGTCCTGCCCTGCCAGCCACCTTCTAATTAATTTCCTTTCAATGTGCACGAATCTGTGCACTGGGGCACTAGTAAAACAATATGATTTATGACATCCAAACCTTTGAAAGAACTACATTAGGAAATTGTTATACACCCAAAGGATTTACCTTGAGACTTTATGGCTAGAAAGATCCTTTATGGATTTCAAAATGGATTTAATTTGTTAAAATTGGATTTACCTGCAACTATGGAGAAGCTGATTATGATGAAAAGTTCTACATTTGCACTTTTGTGTCCTGCCTTTCCACTGAGGAGCTCACTTTGCCAAGTCCCTGTGGTCTGGTAATTAGGAAGCCCAGAAAAGAAATCACTAACATTTCTTATCAGACATAAATCTCAAGATAGGGAAAGGAATGGTTTTTGCTCACAGGGAAGATGGTGTTCCCTGGTCTTTGAAAGGAGTACACTAGGGCAGTAGGGGATCACGCCCTTTTTATGAGAGTAAATCCAGTACAATCAATTTATCAAGGATGGGATTAAAAAGACACAGACCTCCCATGTTAAAGACAGGTTGTTTTCCAGACCAAAGCAGGAAGATCAGGACTTGATGAAAGCTTAATTAATGGCATACACATGGCTGAAAGAGAACGCATTACTCAAAGGAGAATGGCAGTCATGGAAGTTCTCTTAAGGGAGTTGGAGGGGTGGAATTGGGTTCAGCCAGCGCAGTCCAGGTGAGAGGTGCCTGGTGGTGTGGCAGTGGTAGTTAGTGTTCACCTACTCATTTCATCATTGTACTGATTTCTGAAGCACCCCTTTGGTGTCAGGTCCTGTGCAGCCAGCTGTCAAAACATCAACAAGGATAAGGTCTCTGCTTCATGCCACTAGGACCGTCTAACTAATTTCCTTCTGAGTCTATTCACCAAAACCCTTCACAGTTTGGTCTGTTATGTAGGTTAGTTCAGGGGAAGACTGGGTATGTGATAGCTGGGTTTCTCATAGTAAATTATTAAGTGGGCATGCTAATCTATACCCCGCTATGTTGTAAGTTGGTTCGCATCGGCTTGTTCATGAGGGCCTTTTCCGTCCCAGGTCTGTGGTGATAACAGCTGTGAGGCCCTGTGTGACCATCGGTGACCTTTTCTGATGCTACTTCAAGACTGCTCCATGCTCAGATTTTTCATACTTTCCTTTTACAGCTTAGAACTTTGGGGATAAAAAGTGGGAGGTAGGGTGCAGAAGTAGAAATTGAGAAAGCAGAGGGGAAGAGGAAAAGAAGAGCAAGGGGGATTCAAAAGAGAGCGCTAATGAAAAGTATCAAAAGAGAACTGATAATGATATTCATGCTGAAGTTTTAGGGATTAGGTGTGCTGATTGATGAAGGCAACTTCTGCTGATCTTCGAATAAAAGTAAGACTGGTTGATGGATGAATAAAGAAACTGATAGATATGCGACAAATTGAAGATAGCAAAATGATAATTGTAGTATCCAGTTATTAAGTATAGGGGTGTTAACTATAAATTTATTTTAACTTTTCTGTATATTTAGAATTTTTCAAAATAAAATATTGGGAAAAAGAACTAAAAAATTTAGTATTCTTACATTGCCCTTCCCTTAATTCTTAATAGTTAGTATTCAAATTTTGAAATCATGCCACAAACATTCCTATGCAGATAAGTACTTTTCCAGAACCTTTTCTCAAGGTAGGCATTAACGGTAAACAAAGGCAAAAAATAAATGCAACCTGGTGAGAACTGATGAATGATCATTGGTTGCTGGTGTGGTATCAGTAAGAAAAAGCTACATTTCTACATTTCTCATCAAGGTACATTTCTGTTTTGACAGGATGACTTGATAGATAGCATGGAGGAACTCAGTGGAAAGACAGTGTTTCTCAATATCAGTTAAAAATTGTAGCTTTTCAGTAAAAGAATTAACTCTTTTTTAAAAAAATTCTAATTTCAGGCTTTGCCTTTCTCTTATGGTGACAATATGTTCTGCCTCTTACTATTGTTATAACTGTTGTATATTTGACTTATGATCTGAGAAAGAAACGAAGGATATTTAATCCAGAGAAGAAAGTATACCTGGGAGTCAAGACAGTTGACTTCAGTTATCTAGGGGACTATTCCAGAGGAGAGAAAGTTGAGTCAAACAGCATTGTTCTAGAGATACCAGGAGGAACAATGCTTAGAAAATACAAGGAAGCAGATTTTGGCACAGCACGAGAGAGCACCCTCCAACAATCAGAGCCGTGTCCATGCATAACAAGATAGGATGGGTCCTGGCAAAGGCCTCCTGCTCTGGGAATGATCAAGCAGAGACTGGATGAACATCTTCAGGCAGGCCCATTGCAACCTCTGGGACCTGGGTTAAGAGGTAATTAGAGGTCTGGCTTACCCCCAACTCTTTCCCTCTGGCTTCCTCTAGCTCCCAAGGGACACAGCACATACATGAATAGATATCTCAGCCCTCACAGTCTCTAAGGTGGGTACAGTTGTCAGGGATTCTTTAAGGATAAATCCGGCATTTGTGAGATGTTAGGTAAGAAGGCCAACAAGGCCTATGAATTCAAGGACAATGTGACTCAAAATGAACCAACTTTGCTAGTTAGCTGTAAGGAAAAGGGGAGGGGAGATCCAAAATTTTAAAAATTGAATGAAGGACCTAGATTGGTTGTTTAAGATTTCTGTTGGCCCCTTTTGTTATTCAGATACTTTTAAAAATAGTTTAACATCATCTTCCACCCATCCACCTCTTTTCTCCAGACAGAACTACTGTATACTATTCATTCACAGCTTTAACCAAGCCCTTTGGGCACTTCTAAAAACTCAATTTGCCAACATGCTTTTTTATTAGTCATAGACATCAAATGATTTCAGCAATGATAATATTTTCCTTTGCTCTTTTGGCATGCTCTAGCCAGGCAACCCAAGTGTTGTACTTGATTCTAATGGAGTCTATTATGGTCTCCTTGGTTACTAGGAGTTCCCCTTGTTGATTACTAAAAGAATAGGAAGGTTTTATAGCTCGGAGGTAAATTCCTATTACCTTGCTCTTTTCCTACTTCTCCGACAGGGTGGACAGAAGCAGGAAATCATGTATTTGTGCAGTATTTTTAAAAGGAAATATCTATCTGTATTACATTGCTGAATAGCTTGCATTATACCAAGTCAATGGGAATTAGAAATAATCAGGGAACTATTTATAGAAGAGTTTCAATACAGAGTTGCCAGCACTGTTTAAAATTTCTTGTTCTTTCCACATACTTTGCATCAGGGCCTAAGATTCCAAGGCTGGGCTTGGTTGGTTATTGGCCCTGGGAAATTAGGCCAGATACATGACATCTCCAGGCCCTGGGTTCCATTTCATAGAGCTGATGGGGATTAAATGACATAACACATAAATGACAGTACCCAGTACTATGCTTGCAATGTAGCAGATATATGTTTCTATTTTTGTCATTATCTCTTGAAGCACTAAAACACTGAAGTATCTTTGCTAAAGATGTCTTTGTCATACTTTATACTTTATAGGAAATAAAATTTATACTTCCTTGAAAGCAAGCAATTTGTCTCCTTTTCCTTCACCTCCTCCTCCCAAATTAAGTTCTCTGCATGATCGCATTGGTTTCCTCCTCATTTTGTATGGGTAGACAAAACTTAAGGTCCCGAAAACAGACATGCAAATAGCCTTGATCCAATCTCCTGCCAGAGCTGGCCCGATGCCTAGGCAAAGTAGGTGGCTGCCAACATGGAATAATGTGAGGAGCACTCTGAGGCCCTACCTCTCGCTTCCCATGGTATCTCTGTCTTGGGCCTGCCAGTGCATAGTTTTTCTCCACCTTGTCTGAAATCTACCCCATTCACCCCACCTTCATTCACGTAGAGAGCATATAGAACAAAGGTTTTATCTCGAGGGCCACTGATAATGCTACCATACAAAAGAATTTGATTTGAATACAGAAGGTATAGGCAGCTATCTCCTTTCATTTCTCTTTTAACAGCCCATCATTAATAATGAAACTAATAAATCTGATAGTAGCATTTGGATACAACTGGGCTTAAAAGATCAACTTATTATCTTTTGTTTAATATTTATACAATCCTCGGGTGAATATTTTAAAAGTCCAGGGATGGCAAATATGTGCCATGTGTGTTCCTTCTTTCTTCATGGCAGACCTTTGATTTGGAGATTCTTTCATCCTGAGTTGCACACCTGGCTTCAGAGTCCTTAACCTACCCTCCCAGCAGCCACTGCTCATTGATGAAACCTAATTGTCATCTATGTTAGTCATCTCTGTTTTGCATTTTTTAAAAATATGTGTTTATTGATTTTAGAGAGAGTGGAAGGGAGAGGGAGGGGAAAGCAAGAAACATCGTTTTTTAAAAATATGTGTTTATTGATTTTAGAGTGGAAGGGAGAGGGAGGGGAAAGCAAGAAACATCGACGTGAGAAACATCGATTGGTTGCCTGCCATGTGCATTCTGACTAGGGATTGAACCAGCAACATGGGCATGTGCCTTGACCAGGAATCAAACCAGTGACCTTTTGGTGCATAGGACGATGCTCAGCCAACTGAACCACACTGGCCAGGGCAGTGTGTCTATTTTGTAGGTGAGAGAGCTGAGGCCCCAGAACACTTGAGTAGATTTAATCATGGGCTCTTTGTAAGAGCTCAATTGACTTGCACAAAGTTCTTTTGATTCCAGATGCTGATTTTTCTTTTTAATAGTAACACAAGGCTCACTAATAAATAGTACCATTAATTTGTTAGGTTACTTAAAGGTAACCTTTGATGTTAAAGTGTGACTAGCTCTAATTAGCAGAAGTAGAAAGGCAATGTAACAGACTAGGTTTTAAAAGAGTACCATTGAAGTATGGTGGCGGAGCATTTATAATATGGGTTACCATGGTATCTTTAGAGAACCTAGGAAAAAAAGGAAAGATTCGATGAACCCAGCTAAGAGCTATCTGTGCCAGATGTTGTTCTGAGCTGTCTTAGTGTCATTCATCAGAGGATCCTGAACTGATCCTGATTATTGTGACCATTCTAGTTAGCTGAGTCATCTAAAGTGACAAAGTGGATCAGGTGAATCTTGTAAAATGCGTTGAATGGCCCTGGCCAGGTGGCTCAGTTGACTGGGACACCGTCCAGTGCACCAGAAGGTTGTGGGTTTGATTTCTGGTCAGGGAACATACCTAGGTTTTGGGTTTGATCCCTGGTTGGGGCACATATGGGAGGCAACCAATAGATGTTTCTCTCTCTCCTCTTCCTCTCTCTAAAATCAATAAAAACA
>NW_005367953.1:1620269-1631482 GCF_000412655.1 Myotis brandtii
TCATCACTGAGGTTTCTATCTCTCTCTCCCTCTCCATTCCTCTCTGAAATCAATAAAAAACATATTTAAAAACAATAAAAAATAAATAAATAAAATCAATAAAAACATATCCTTAGGTGAGGATTAAAGAAATAAAAAAATAAATAAAATTCCTGGAATGAAAGACAAACCACAAATGCAAAATGTAGCTTAGTCTTATTTTATTTAATGAATTTGTAGGGGAACTAGTTGATCACAAATCCTTGGGCCTCATCACAGTTTTGACCAAGAACTAGGCCCCACAGGACCACTGTTGATACTTAATGTCCAGGAGTCAGACTTTAGAAATCACAGCTGACACTGTTCAGGTCTTTAGAGTATCCTTCCCCTCTGAGTAACTTATTTTATGTTACAACATGCTATAGAAATACATTTTAATTCTGTTCCCTACACCCAGAAGGTTTGGAATTCCTAATAAAAATAAAACAAAATCCCAGTAATTAGACAAATGTCTTGACTCACTACAGGGGAAGAGTTTACTAGTATTTGGAGCCAAGTCTCTATTCTTTCCCTCTATGGGATAAACAGTTATTAGAGACAGAGGTAGAGTTTGCCAGTATATGTCTTAGTTCCCAGAAATGTCTGTATAGTGTTTATGTAAGAGATGTTACAAATTAATACAAGATAAAGAGACAACTTTTATTTAGGAATGAATTCTAATGATAAGGTAGAACTTTCTAACAATAAAATGGTCCAAAGTTTGAATTTGTTGCCTTAAAAGACAGTAAGTTGCCTGCCCTTATTTGCATATGATATACAGACCATTACTGGGGGAAATCCAGAGAGAAGTTAACACTTACTGACCACCTATAACATAATAAGTGTTATGTACTAGTTAAGAATTTTATATGTACTAGTTCGTTTCATTTTTATAGCAACCTGATGAAATAGGACTACTATTAATACAGTTTTTAGATGCAAATACTGAAGCACAGAGAGGTTTAAGTAACTTTCCCGAAATCAAAGAGTGACTCAATTCAAATCTGAGCAATCTGGCTCCAGACCATGCCTTCCAGCACTGGGCTACACATACCTCATCCTACCCAGTGTCCTACATTTTGGTGAGTTTGGATAAGATGACATTTCCTGTTCTGTAAAGCCATTTCTTAAAGGAAGAAGTGTCTGATTTCTGATCATGAAGTTTGGAGCCAGGGGCTTACCCTCCTTAGTACAAATTAGGAAATCAAATAGAACCACCAAATCTTGATGACACAGAATTGGGTGCAATCTTTGAAACCAAATTGTTCAGCCATGGCATTTGAGAGAGTCAAATCTGGAAGCAGAGAAAAATGTCATGATTTGCCCAAAGCCACAGCTAATAAAACTACAAGAAGCAGGACTCCAAGCCAGAATTTCTGACTCCCCATCTTAGTGTTTTTTTCCACTATATCATGTTACTCCTTGGCCATCAGAGCTGAAGGGCAGTGGGATGAGTACATGATTGAAACCTGGAGCAGTAGCTGGGATCCCTAAGGTCTAAGGTCCCAGGACCCTTAGCAGTTATTGAGGCAGGCAGCCTTCTCTTAAAGCCCTTCTCACACAGAGAACCAAGAAAGACTGGCCTCGGGTCATTCAATATAGTACGCATTGGGGTTACATTTGAAAGAATAAAGAATAATTGAGATCCTGCTAACTTCAAAGAAATAAGCTGGACCAATGTCCTCTAGCCACCTTGCCTTCATGTAGCATTAGAATGTCTGTATTCAGTCAAACAAACGCATTTCTGAGATGAAGGGATCCTGCTGCGTTCTCTTTTTGAGGGTGAGTGTAACTCTACCTCATCATTCTTATCGAGTAGTCATTTACCAGACTGACAACCAGTATTTTTGAGAAAGAAAAGACCTACAGTGCAGTAAATGAGTTTTCATATTACTGGCTGAGCTCGGCACAGAACAAAACCGAGTGTTCAATAAGTCTTCTGAAAGGAAAAAATAGTCAATGCCTGCTAACGCCAAATCTACCCTTTGGTCTTGCAATCTCAAATCACACCCGGAGAACAGGGAGAGAAGTGCATTGTCACACCTATCAGCTCCGGGTAGGAAGCTGTTTTCCAGTCCAATCCTCCCTGGGGGATAGAGAGAGCCCAAAGGGCCAAAGCTGAATATGAAGCAATTTCAGTTTCTCAGCCCCACCTCAACAAGTGCTGGTATCATTGGCAAACAGCCATAGGAAGACGTGGGTGGAAGAAAACAGAAACCAGAGAGGACAGAATATACAGGTGGTAAAAAGTATTCCCATATCTGCCATGTAAAAGTGCTGCTAAGTTTCTCTAATGTGATTATAAAAATAATGAAGAGCTTTTCCTCCACGAGAACTTTTTGATTGGGCAGGTATTGGTTGTTGTGCCTGTGCCCATCACTCCTTTTGAACTTGACTGAGGCTGCCTTCTGGGAGGAAATTAGCCACCTGTGACTTATCTCGAATCATAAAGTGGAGGCAGGTGTTCGAGAACTGAAAAATTGGGATTCTGAAGCACCAAGGTGCTTAAGTCACTCTGAAGGGCTTTCTATGGTAAAGGAAGCCAAATGAAGGTAACCTTCCCAGTAAATATCGCTCTCCTTCAGCAACTCCACTCTGCCCTGAAAGCAGAGACATGAAAGGGGACACAGGCTCAGCCAGTATAATAGTGGCCTTAAAACAGTGGTTCTCAACCTGTGGGTCGAGACCCCTTTGGGGGTCGAACGACCCTTTCACAGGGGTTGCCTAAGACCATCGGAAAACACATATATAATTACATATTGTTTTTGTGATTAATCACTATGCTTTAATTATGTTCAATTTGTAACAATGAAAATACATCCTGCATATCAGATATTTACATTATGATTCATAACAGTAGCAAAATTACAGTTATGAAGTAGCAACGAAAATAATTTTATGGTTGGGGGTCACCACAACATGAAGAACTGTATTAAAGGGTCGTGGCATTAGGAAGGTTGAGAACCACTGCCTTAAAAGAACTTAAATCATAAAGAAATGTAAGTAGAGACAAGGAAAACTATCGTAAGAGGAGAAATGATTCTCATATGGCATGAAATAGCTTTGGACAGTGTACAGAGAAATTAGAGGAAGCAGCAAAATGGAAAGTTTTCTATGATAATGTATTATTTTCCCATGAAATAATGTTTTAAAAACTGCTGCTTTCTTATTGCAAAGTTGAAAATATTTTATAGCAGAAATTTATGTTTAAAGTGAAATGGACCTGATCTCATATTTTAAAAGTATTTACAGTGTTAAAAGTAAGAGTGAGCCCTGGCTGGTTTGGCTCAGTGGACAGAATGTCGGCCGGCAGACTGAAGTGTCCCAGGTTCGATTCCAGTCAAGGGCAATTTTATAGCAGAAATTTATGTTTAAAGTGAAATAAACCTGATCTCATATTTTAAAAGTATTTACTGTGTTAAAAGTAAGAGTGAGCCCTGGCTGGTTTGGCTCAGTGGACAGAATGTCGGCCGGCAGACTGAAGTGTCCCAGGTTCGATTCCAGTCAAGGGCACATGCCTAGATTGAGGGCTCGATCCCCATTGGGGGACATGCAGGAGGCAGCCAATCAATGGTTCTCTTTCATCATTGATGTTTCTATCTCTCTCCCCCTCTCCCTTCCTCTCTGAAATCAATAAAATCAAAAAAAGTTCATTTGCCCAAGAGCTACAAGGCAATGTCACTTTGAAGGTCTCATTGCAAAGACATTTTGTAACCCCCTCCCAATTTTGTTCACATTCATGCTTTCTTATGAATGTATGTTGATGATGATAGATGATGTTTTACCTAGTATTGGTGACATTGTAATCTGTGTCCACTCAATGACAAGTAAACCATGTTGCCAATACTATAACAAATTCACCCCTTGCTTTTCTTAGCTAAAATCTTACAATCTGACAATCATTAGCTTAGTTCAGTGATTTTTCAACCAGTGTGTGGCAAGAATTTTTAAAACATGCAGTACCTGACTATGTATTTAGTCAGGGGCACTGACCACTTTTTTCCTTAGATTGTCAAATAAAAAAAAATGACAATAGGCAATACAATAGCCATCTGGCGTGAAGGAATCAAAATTACACATTTTTTGTCAGGTTGGAAATATAATTTTTGGTGTACCACAGAATTTTCGTAATTAGTTTATGTATGTCATGAAATGAAAAAAGTTGGTATTTAGTCAGGGGCACTGACCACTTTTTTCCTTAGATTGTCAAATAAAAAAAATGACAACAGGCAATACAATAGCCATGTGGTGTGAAGGAATCAAAATTACACGTTTTTTGTCAGATTGGAAATATAATTTTTGGTGTACCACAGAATTTTAGTAATTAGTTTATGTATGTCATGAAATGAAAAAAGTTGAAAATTCCTAGCTTAGTCTATTGTTCCTGGCTTTCCTGCAGTTATGTTCTTGGTTACTGGGGCAACCTATACAATAAACCTTTAAAGATGATAGTAAAATAGCCACAATTTGCCACACCTGAGAACTTTCTTACTAAAAGGTGTCAGTCCTGCTCTGTGGGGATGGTTTAGCACTTGGGGAAATGGTGTGAACATTAAGCAGTATTTGCAACCTAAAACCAGTTTTATTCCTCAAACTCAATTTCAGAATCTGTATGTGAACTGAGTTATATGCATGCAAGATGGGGTTGCAAAGGCATAACCCAATAAAAGAAGCATTTGTCACTTGTAAATAGCATGCAAAGAGTCAGGGAGGAAAAGGTGTGGTGGTGACGTGAACTTTTGCTATGTAGATATTAGCAAGTTTCAGATTGCATATTTTAACAAGTTTAGACAAATGTGCTTGCTACAAAACAAGTCATCAAATCCGATTGTTACTTGGTTTTGTTGGGCTCAAGAATCTGTCTTATTTCATTCTCTTGTAATGTGCTTTCTCTAATTGCATTAAGAAAGCTGGTAGTGAAAAGATAACAAATAAATTTGAATTCCCAAACAGGAATCTTTAAGTAGATTTCAGAGGTAGACCTTTAAACCTGTTTCCATCAGTATCTCTAAGATATGCAAGGATAACAGGCAGGGTGGGGAACATGTGGACTGGGCTTAAAGCCACTTGCCTCATCTCTTGCTAGTGACTTGTGGTGTCACAACTTCCCAGCGTCTGAGATTGTAAGATACAGGGATAATCAGGTGAGTTATTCATCAGGAATAAGTTAAAGATATCCCAAGTTTGACAAATGGTGAGTTGCCTATTCTGGTCCTGACCCAGAAAACCCATAGGTGCCATATTTGATGAGTTATGCTTTAGACTCAAATTAATAATAGGGCATCCTTAATACTAGTGGGAACAACATTGGCCTGATAGGAGACTAACCAGATCTAGAAATGTAAGGCCCTCAGAAATATATCCTTGAGACACCCTGGCCTGAATCTGATCCCTCCTAGGTAAGAATTAGGCTGACTCAGATCCATTCAAGCTTCTGTGAAACTAAAGCTCAGGAAATGCACAACAAATACGTACTTTTTGACAGTCTAAACATCCCTCTCACAATCCAGGACCACTGGCTCCTAACTTCTCACCTGCCTGCCTGCCTGATCACCCCTAACTGCCCTCCCCTGCCTGCCTGGCTGCCCCTAACTACCCTCCCCTGCCGGCCTGGTCGCCCCTAACTGCTCTCCCCTGCTTGCCTGGTTGCCCTTAACCGCCTTTGTCTCAACCCCTGCCACCCTGGCTTTGTCCGGAAGGACATTTGCCTGGTTGCCCCTAACCGCCTTTGCCTCAACCCCTGCCACCCTGGCTTTGTCCGGAAGGACATCCGGAAGGACATCCGGAAGGACATCCGGAAGGATGTCCGGTCTAATTAGCATATTACCCTCTTATTAGTATAGATTTTGTAAGACAATTTCTATTATAGGTTTCTAAATTAGGCATTCCTTTCATGTCTTACATAGGGCCTTTCTCCTTTTTTTATAAGGAAGAAGTCTGTACTACTGTCAATAGTAAATGCAAAAATCCCATTGGTAAACAAGCCTGGGTTTATGAAGCAAAAATTACTCAAGAAGGCAATATCCTAAGAAATAGGTAAATTTTGAAATATATATTTTTATAAATTTATTTTTAGAGATAGAGGAAGGGAGAAAGAGAGAGAGAGAGAGAGAGAGAGAGAGGGAGAGAGAGACATCCATGTGGAGCAGAACATTTATTGGCTGCCTCCTGCATGCCCCCCACCAAGGAGCCCAAAACCTAGGCATGTGCCCAGACCAGGAATTGAACCATCAACCTCTCAGTGCATAGGATGATGCCCAGTCAACTTAGCCACAGCAGCCAGGGTTAGATAGGTAAATTTTAATAGATATCCAGTAGTTGTTAGAAAATAAACTCATAGATGATTATTATCAGACAAGCTGATTCCGTGAGGAGCCTTTCTCTCTCTCTTTCATCTACCCTTTCAGAATGGGTCTGTTAAGGGTTCCCTCCTGCTCTATAGTTTGACGTCTGTGCATCAGATCCATCAGAGGAGCTCTTTAAAAATACATCAGCTCAGGTTTCTTTCTAGTGCCACTCAATCAGAATTTGGGAGAGTTTGGGTGTGGGACTGTAATCTGGTTTTAAAGTCTTCCAGTTGGTTCTGATGTGCACATCTGTAAAGGTCAATTGGAGGAATATCTGTAGACAAGAGCCAGGTGCTGGCCACAAAGGCAGTATGAGTGTCCTGTGGACTTGTGCGTGTTTGTATATAAGAGGGCACTTAGGCAGCCATGAGTGTGAGTTGGGCAAGTGTGGACATAGCAACTCCAGAAATGGGGGAGACTTCTGTGGGGGGTTGGTTCATGTAACATGTTTGCATTTTTAAAGGTAGATGGCCAATTACAGCTGTAGAAAAAAAAAGAATTAGTTGGAGCAAAGGAATCTCAGGTTTTGGAAATCAAACTACAGTATAGAAGTACAGTTAAGAAATTTGTGGACTACATCAGCTTCTTTCTTAGGGTAAATATGAAGAGACAATAATTAAAACAGCAAACTGCACCAAGACATTCAAAGCTCTGGCTCTTACTTGGAGAAAAACATCCCAGCCCTAATTGTTATTTCCCACCCAGAACTTCCTACTCATTACATTGTTCGAAGTTATTTCAATGACTTTCATGGCTCCAAGGAAATCTAGCAGGAAAATTCTAAGTCCTGTTTCCAACTTTGTCAACAACACAGTAATCTGAGGCAAGTGGCTTGAGGTTCACTCTCTAATGACAAATGGAATTTTTTAAAACCACCTCAGGATTTACACATGAATGAATGAATTCATCCTGATTAAATGCTTTGACTCTCAAATGTTCAAAGTGAGGTAGAGAACACAGACAATGAAAAGTCTTCTTAAAAAATAATTTTTAGCCTTAAAATTATATATTTTCTTTGTTTAAATGTAACTTAAGATTTTTTAAAGCAACTCATACTTTTTAAATTCATTAAATCCCTTGATAATCCCCATGTGCACTTAACACACACACACACACACACACACACACACACACACACGAAAAAAAAGAAATGCTATTTTTGTGGCACAAAATATCTTAAAGGAAGCTAGTCTAATTTTTGTCTATCATAGGGGGAAAAGTATATGGGACCTCAAAATACTCCAAGGTATCCCAATATATGAAAAGGAAGACTATTAAGTCATCTGAAGAGGTTTAACATGGTGTATAGTTACTTACTATCCAGGCTTTGGTCATTTCTATTGTTTCTATTTATTTTTTTCTATCTGAAGCTGGAGTCATACTGTGCATATTTTAATGCAAGAAAATATCATATCTAATTGCTTCTCTATTACTTTTTTCAGCCTCTTTATTTTTCAACAAGACTGTTATTACTATCTTCTATGATGGAGCAAATGGGGAAAGTTCTGTAAATTAGTTAAAGAATTATACTAGAAGTGGTATTTATATCAACCTGAGAGAGCCAAGTGAGCATATCAACAAGGGTTGAACGTTTCTACTGGATTCTTCCCAAGTTTCCAAGCACATAATCTACTGAAAATCTTTTTATTCTAGGGCTTTTGAGGATATGTTTTTCTGACCAGGTTAAACATTCCAAAGCAGATAAAATTCAAAGAGAGAATCCAGCTTATTAGAGAGAGCTGGTTTTCTGAGATTCTCAATAATTTAGTTCAGTTCAACAAATATTATCTATTATGTTCCAGCCTCTGAACCACAAGCTGGGAATACAAAGATAACGCATAATCCCTTCCCTTTGGAAGCCCTTGTCTTGTGAGAGAGACAGAGATAAATTTTCAATATAATGTTATGTGGCACAGGAGATATAAGGTCCCCTGGGAGCACAGAGGAATGGCCCTTAGCACTGCCTAGAGGGCCAATAAGGTTTCTTTGCAAAAATATATATATTTCAATTACAGTTGACATTAAATATTATTTTATAATAGTTTCAGGAATACAGCATAGTGGTTAGACATATAATTTATGAAGTGATCCCCCAATAAGTCTAATACCCACCTGCCACCATACATAGTTATTAAAGTATTGACTATATTCCCTATGCTGTACTTTACATCCCCATTGACTGTTTTGTAACTACCAATCTGTACTTAATCCCTTCACCTTTTCACCCAGCTCCCCAACCCTTCTCATCTCTGGCAACCATCAGTTTGTTCTCTGGATTTATGAGTCTGTTTTATTCACTTATTTTGTTCTTTAGGTCCCACATATAAGTGAAATCATATGGTATTTGTTATTTTCTGTAACTTATTTCACTTAGCATTGTATCCTCTAGATCAGTGGTTTTCAACCTTCCTAATGCTGCGACCCTTTGATACAGTTCCTCATGTTTTGGTGACCCCCAATTTCATTGTTACAAATTGAACATAATTAAAGCATAGTGATTAATCATAAAAACAATATGTAATTATATATGTGTTTTCCGATGGTCTTAGGCGACCCCTGTGAAAGGGTCGTTCAACCCCCAAAGGGGTCATGACCCACAGGTTGAGAACCGCTGCTCTAGATCCATCCATGCTGCAAATGATATGATTTCATTCTTTTTATGGGCAAGTAATATTCCTTTGTATATGTGTAACATATCTTCTTTATCCAGTCTTCTATTGATGAGCACTTAGGTTGCTTCCATATCTTCAGAGAAGTGTTCCTAGAGGAGATATTGCCTGAGCTGAATCTTTTTTTTTTAATCCTCACCTTGACCGGAATCAAACCTGGGACCCTTCAGTCTGCAGGCCGATGCTCTATCCACTGAGACAAACTAGCCAGGGCCCTGAACTGAATCTTGAAACATGAATAGGAATTCAATAGTTTAGGAAAAAATGGGTTGCCGACTGAAGGATCTCGGGTTTGATTCTGGTCAAGGGCATTTACCTCAGTTGCAGGGAGGCAACTAATTGATGTTGCTCTCCCTGTCTCTCTCCCTCTCTTCCACTCTCTCTAAAAATCAATGGAAAAAATGTCCTTGACAAAATGAATGAATAAATTAATAAATTAATTAATTAATTTTAAAAGCTGCAAAGCAGAAAAGTAAAATATCTGGATATTGAAAGTGCAATGGGACTCCAAGCAAGAATGTAATTTTGGACAGAAATGGAAACGAAGCAGCCTGCAGGAACATTGTGAGCAGATATAAACTTTAGAGTTGTAATGGTCAGTCAGGAATGGGAATCCAACCTTGGAGGCCTTGTGCATAGTAAGAGGCTAGGATGGGGCTGTTCTTCCCCTGCACATAAACTTGAACTAGGAAGAGGCTTCCCAGTTAGGGAAAATGGCTAACTCAAAAATATCACAAGAAAGTGGGAAATGAATGGCAAAGAAGACATCCTAGAGAATTTTGAACCCCAAATCTATGTCACGTATGGTTTGTGGTTCTGATTCATGTGTATCTTGCTGTACAGAAACCATGAGCAAAAAAAAAAAAATGTAAAAAATGGTTCAGAAATAATGAAACATGAGGGTTCTAGGAGAGGTACACCTAGAACTGAGTATTAGGAGCTCCCATGGAAATAATCCTCCTTGAAGATAAGCTCACAGACTAAAATGACAAAAGCACAAAAGCTGACACTGCATTGAGAGGGAGTGTCAGCATACATAACAAATAGAAGAACTCATACCCAGGAACTGCTAATCATAGAGGAATCCTGAAGGGTGTTTAATGTTCAAAATAATTTTGAAAATCATGTGGCAAGAATATGGCATTATGGGGAAAAAACAAATATGAAGAAGAATCAAGTAAACATTTGAAAATAAAAACTATAATCATTGAAAAATATCTGTAGATATAAAGAGTAGAATAGATATAGCAGACAAGAGACTTAAAACATTGGTAGACAATTTGGGGAAAATCATGAGAACCTACAGAAATGAAAAAGAGATGGAAAATGTGGAAGAACATTTAAGAGACATAAAGTAGAGAGGGGAATCTCCGTTGTAAGCCTAACATGCTTTTCGGAAAGGAAGAAAAGAGAATGAGGGGAAGGCAAAACTGGTAGAAAAATTTCCTGAAGTGAAGGAAAATGTAATTCCTCAGACTTAAAAATTTCATTGAGTTCTAGCAAGAAAAATTTAAAAGGGACACCTTGGGTCTTACTCCTAGAAATTCGAATTCACCAAATATTTGTTACCATAAATATTTACAACCTGCACTATCTCATGGCACACCTATAACCCGAACATACAGTACTCTGGCACTTCAGTTGGTAAACGGTGAGCTAGAACAATATAGTTAGACTTGTGGGCTCCAGGAAAGTCATTTTACTTAGCCGGGAGCTATGTGGTCATATTTCAGTGTTGATAGGAAGGATCTAGTTGAGAGGAGGGGTTTAAATATACAAGAAAGAAATGAATAGTTGATATTCTAAGATTCCTGAGATGGTGGGAGAGGATTGGATCCAAAGCTGGGTGAGTGTTGGCCGAGAAGAAGTAGGTACACTTGTATGTGTGGTAGTAGGAAGGTGAAGAGTTCTGTCTGATACCATTGCTAGGGTAATTTTTAGCTCGAAATGATAGCGGTATCAGCATCAAAGCACTCAGTGTTCCCATTTGTAAACCACTGAGACCAAAATTTAAACACAAAAATAATTTACTGCTGAGAAACTTGAGAATCAGACTGGAAACAGGCTGGACATAAGGGAATGCAATGCAGCAGCCAGACAACAACTAAACCTTCCAGAACCAGCTCGCAAAGTCACAAGCAGCCCAGCTTGCAAAGTCTTCCCTGTGGCCCTGGGTGGG
>NW_005367953.1:1631564-1695948 GCF_000412655.1 Myotis brandtii
GCGGGGGGGGGGGGGGGGGGGGGGGGGGTGCTTTCTACAGCTCCTACGGCCCCTGCCTCTGCTGCTTTGGAAACTGGAATTTGCTGCTTCCCCAAGGGATTCTCCATGCCCCTTTGAGCAGCTCCAATTCCCAAGTCCCAGTCCAGGGAATGTGTATCTGGTTGGTCACGATCTTTCACTGTGGCTGCAAAGGAAGCCAGAAAGTGATCTGGTCTGTTTGGTTTTTGTGGTGGGCTCTGCTTCTCTTGAAGACCTGTGTAATGGAGAATTCCTCCATCATAGGTAAGGAGGTCAGGTTGCTAAAATTGTCCACCAAGATTGCTGCTGCATCCCCTGGAGCACTTTCACTTGCATTATTAAAAGATGCCCCATGGAGGTAGATGCATCTTGTGCATTAGCCATTGGAATACCTTTGAGAGAATTTTTTTAAGTACCCTTTCCTCTATGGGAATCCTTTCCTAAATTAAGGAGCTCAGCTAGGCAAGCAGAATGCAGCTGGATATTAGCTTCCCACGTCCCGCCCTCTCCCCCTGCCACCTTGCCCCTCAGCTGGGCATCCTTATTCATGCTATAACCTATCCAACTATATACAGTGTTCCTGGTGGCGCTACACCTGCCAAAGATAAGGGGATTAAATGTGATCATAAAACCACATGCACACAAGTGGCAGATTTAGGCGGCAGCACTGATCCCAAACTCTGTAATTCAGAAGTCCTTTATTTTACAATCAGCTTTAAAGCCATAAAATGTTGCTCCATAGTCAATTGGCAGATGTTATCAGAAAAAGGCAAATAAACTCCCTTTTTCACGTTTGTTGTTGCTATTATCCAGGTCCTTATCAGAGTAAGTGCAAAAGTCTGGCCAAGTATGATAAATTCAAGTAATCTTATTTTGACTCAAGATTTGAAGGATTTTATTGGAATTTTCTGAGTCCTGTCTTGAGAGATTCCTCTTCACGAGGAATTTTTCTTAGCCTAAAAGATCCAAGCCATCGGTCTTGAGTCAGTCTGGGAAACAGGACTGGTTTAGGAAAATGTATTACTGAGATGTTGAAGATTTGTTTCCTTTCTGTCTATCTTGTACCTCTCCCCACCGCTCAGGAGTCTATGTGTTTTATGTGTTTCTAATCCAAGCCAGGTATAAATCATTTGGTGACATTTTTACTTTGAAAGTTCTAGAAGGAAATAGAGGTACTAGTAGGAAATAGAGAAAATTCTCTCAGGGCCAATGGAATCACCACCACATCCCAGGAAAGTCAGCTCTTTCTACATCGTGGGTTGCTGAGGGTACCAGTCTTCTGGAAATTCTCTAGAATGGAGATGAGCCAGGGCTGGCTGGACCTCTGACTGCCCTAGATCACAGTGTGCCCCTAGCAATGAGCCAGATGCCATCAGCACCCGATCCTGTGGTTGAGGGCGGTGGCTGGGCTGGGAGTGCCATGAAGGGAAATTGTAGGTGAAATTCTGGCTATAGTATTAGGGCATAATCAAGCAATTATACTTATTAATTTCAAGTAAATTCAAGGTAAGAGGTAAATAAGTACGTCTAAAGCTTGTATAGAAGCCTTTATGTCAGGGTAGGTAGTGGCTTGCTCCTATTTTACGTTCTATCTTCCAAGTGAAATTTCCTATTTAAACAATAGGTACCACCTTTCTTCCCAGAATGAACCAAGTGTCTTTGAAGTAATGAAAGTTGACACTTATTTAGTGTTTTCTCTATGTCAGGTACTGTGTGAAGCACTTTACATGTATTAACTCATGAGAACCTCATAAGAATTCTACATGGCAGAAACTCATTAGCATCCTTATTTTGTAGTTGAGGAAACTGAGGCACAAAAGATTGGCCAAAGTGAGTTGCAGAGTTTAAGTAAAAGATCACACTTACTAAGTGGCAGAGATGGGTTGAAAACCCATTTAGAATGCTGGCTCCAGGTTTGGGCTTTTAATTGCCGTGACAGACTGGCTCCAGGAAGAAGAGCAACCCAGGCTTTCCAGGATGAAAAGATGAAGGCTAGAGTAAGTACGATCAAGTATTGGATACCCAAAGGAAGTGAGGCAAACGTGGACCCAAACAAGGAAGACATGGAAATGGAAACAGATTCAGGGAACTAGGGCATTCAGAGTTTGCTCTCAAGTTGGACAATGGCTGAACTCCTTCAAACTCCATCTGCTGTGAAATTGTTTTATGACCCTCAAAATAAGAAGAGTGAGCGTGTGTGACCATGTTGAGGGTTTACTGCAGAACGATTCTAGGAGGATGCAGAAATGCTTCCTAGACGGTAATCACAGGAAAGAACCAGCAAAGACAAGAAAACAGTAGTCACTCAATAGTTTGGCCATCAAATATATAGAAAAAAAATCAACTTAAAATAGAAAAGAATAAAAGGAATTTGTTTTGTTTTGTTTTTTTACAGTGGACTTATTAAAGGAAGATAAATTATACTGGATGTATGTTTTCCTAAGTTAAAATTCCTGTGTTTTGTTCACATCAGATTAAAAATAATACAGTCAAAAAGGTCAGACCTCCCTCCATCACTTCTTGTGATTGATTTGATCCTCCAGTGATGTTGTTAGAGGAGTCAACTCAGGTCTTAGTGGCTCCAGAATTTCTAGATGAGAGGCTTTGGAACTTCTAATCCAGATGGAAGGGTGTGGCCAGGGCACTGGTGAAAGCACATGGGTTTAGGTTAGCTCCTGTTTTTATCATGTGTGGTTTGGGGGATGAGGGATCTTTACTCTCTAAGCTACCCTTTGCTGCTCTCATTGATACGCGTACTGCAAAAGGAATGTCTTTGTCTCCCAACCACTTTCTTCAAATCTTCTCAGATAGGAAGGGCATATATGTATTAATGCACGTTGTCTGAAGACAAATCCTGTTTCACAGTTCCTGGCCAGACATTCCAAATCTTCTGGCTGTGGTTAGCTTGTTCACTTGAACCCGTAATGGGCCCTCTTTCATTTCTTTTAGAAACACAAACTACATTGTCTGGGGGGAAAAATTCCTGGCACACAACCAAAGTGACCAAGATTTATTCACTGAAGCACCTACATGTACCCATTAGGACCCCACTCCTGTCTGAATCTCCACTTCTAATGAGGAGAAGAAAAAAATGGGGGAGTTAGAAACAAACAGGCCTACAAAAGAAATAATCTCTTAAATGCCAGTTGGTGCCCGCGTTTAAAAATTTGAAAGATGTTAAATTTCCTTTCAGAAAAGTTATATCAATTTACAATCTCACAATGTATTTAGAGTGCCTATCTCCTAGCCTATCCTGTTTTAAAAAATCAAATTTTTATATTTTGCCAACTAGAAAGATGCAAAATGACATCCTATTTATAGTTATTTGACTTATTTTAATCTAGTTATACAGAAAGTAAAAAAATCTTATCTCTTTATATTTATGTCTATTGTAATATTGGGTTTAAATATTAGGTTAAAATGGCCATTTTACTCTTAATATATCACCAATATTTTATATCTTTTAAAAATAGTGGGTTTTTTTGAGAAATGTTATTAGCAAAAATGTAACTGAGTAATCACTACATACATTTCAAGAGAAGTAGCTCATTGAAAGATGTACTAATAGCCCTGACTGGTTTGGCTCAGTGGATTGACCGTTGGCCTGCGGACTGAAGGGTCCCAGGTTCGATTCTGGTCAAGGGCATGCACCTTGGTTGTGGGCACATCCCCAGTGGGGAGTGTGCAGGAGGCAGCTGAATCGATGTTTCTAACTCTCTATCTCTCTCCCTTCTGCTCTGTAAAAAATCAATAAAATATATTTTTTAAAAAATAAAAATGCACTAATAATAGAGGGGAAATGTAAAGAATAATTTCAATTTTTATCAGATGGGCTAGGAAGCAAAAGTATCTTGAACAGAAGAAGCCAGCCTGAGAAAAGACATAGAATTATGAAACTATTAACCAATGCTGAATGGCAACAGTATGAAGTGGATAAAACCCAAAGCACAGCAAGGGACTTGATTATGCATCTTTAGAGGCCACACTAAGGAAATTGAATCTGTAGAAAATAGTGATGGATCATAAATTTATCCAGTGGATGGGTATTTGGAAATAATACTGGACCAATGGAGCAAAAATTTGGGTCATAAATATAGGACCAATTTAATAATCAAATTGAGAAATGATAAAGCCTGCATAGAGCAGGACTGAGGGGAAAGTATTGATCAGATGTTTCCCAAGATAGAATTGACAGACTATGGAAACCAACTAGTCCCCTTAGGGAATGAGGAAGGAATCACTGATGTTTCCCTGTTTTTTGTTTTGTTATTTAGGTGGATAGAATCTCCTTTAACTGAAATAAGTAACACAGAAAAATACCAGATTCTTTTGTGGGGGTAAGGGTGTGTGGGGTGAGCATGGGTACAAAATAAATCCAATTTTGACTGTAAGGTACCTATAAGAGGTTAAGGGGAAGAGCCAGGCTTGTTTAACGTATTCATTCATTCAACAAATACTAAATTCCTACTCATCCAGGTGCTGTTCTAGGTTTTGGGGATACTGTTGTAGGAACGACAAAGTCCTGGCTTTTACAGAAGTTATATCCTAAGTGAAAGTAGCTAGAATATTAATTTCAGATTCATAAGAAGTACATTGTACTCCCTAGGAACATTAAGGTACATGGAAGCCTTTTGTACAATTAATATGGATAGCACGTATATGTCTCTCTTGACTTAGCATAATTTTTGTATATCAAAATTTTATGAAGATTTATAGTTTTCTTTTCTTTTATTACATACTATTGTTTCTGTTTACCCATTTGAAGCCAAGGTTTAACTCAGCAATGGCATCCTCATTTATTACAAAGTCATATTGGAAACTGGGAAATACATTATAATGATTTGTTTTATGACAAAATCTTCAGAAAAATTGGTGGTTTCCTTTTATGTTAACTAAGGAGATTGTGCAAATGACCTCAAATGCCACCTCCCTTAGCTAAGTCAAGTCCAATGTGGTTTCCTTGTCCTGTCACTTCAACTCTTCTCAATATCAGCCTCAATTTTCCTTCATCGTCCTGTTGTGCCCACTCCCATCTCTGGTGCTTTCCTTGGTTTTTATCACATTGGTGCTGCTGAGTTCTGTGGGAGAAACCTCACAATCTTGCACTTTAGTGACATGACACTGTGTAGTATTGGTTTCTAATTTCAACTGAGTTATCAAAATGAGCCAGCGATTCTTGCAGCTTTCTCTGATTTTAACAGTGGCCAGGTCAGGCCATCAATACTATTCACAAATGTCCTAAACTGATCAATCTCCTTTCACTCTCTGCAGATGACCTTCCTCACCTACACAGAGGAAGAAAAAAAAAACCCACTTAGGTAAACAACTCAGACAAAAGCTCCCTCCAATTCAGGCCACAAAGTCCACAGAGTTACTTGCCTAGGCATCAGCCTTTCCTCCTGGCCTTGCAGTCACAGTGAAAGAGCATGTAGCTCATCCCTCCCATTGTCCTTAGATGCTCTGTGTCCCGTCTCTACCTTCACAGGGACTTTTTCCTTTTTAAAAAACTGAATTTATTGGGGTGACATTGGTTAATGAAACTATATAGGTTTCAGGTGTACAATTTTATAATACATCATCTGTATATTGTATTGTGTGTTCACCACCCAACTTCTCCCTCCTGATCATCCTTTCTTCCATATCTTCAAACTGCCCCTCTCTAGGTTTATTCTTTTTTTTAAATATATATTTTATTGATTTTTTTTTTTCCCTCCTGATCATCCTTTCTTCCATATCTTCAAAGTGCCCTTCTCTAGGTTTATTCTTAACACCTATCAAATATGCATAAGACTTTCCTGTCTTACAAACAAATTAACAAATGAACCACTGTGCTCATCCCCCATCTCCTTCTAGCTATCCTTTCAAAAGCAAACTTCTTGAAAGAGTTGTCTATTCTCACTATTTCCACTTGTCATCTCCCACTCACCCCTCAGCCCTCCCCCAGAATGGCTCCAGTCTCCACAACGGATCCAAAGGTGTTGAGTACGTGAAAATGTTTGACTGCTTGAATGAAATCAAATATCCCAGGTCACTTTCAGGTTTTAAATAATTTGGAAGATTGATAAGGTTTTTCCATATGAAGTATATACGAGCATCATTCTTCCTTGGGGACAGTTGGCATTGGGTAAGTCATCCTAAGTACTTTGATGTAAAGAATCTTTTCTCTCAGAACCAATCACTTAATGAAATTTAGAGGAAAAAAGAAATGCTATCCTTTGATAGACCAGAGTTTGATTGAAAGATGACTCCATTCCCAGTCTCCACAATGGATCCAAAGGTGTTGAAAACATGAAAATGTTTGACTGCTTGAATGAAATCAAATATCCCAGGTCACTTTCAGGTTTTAAATAATTTGTAAGATTAATAAGGTTTTTCCATATGAAGTATATACTAACATCATTCTTCCTTGGGGACAGTTGACATTGGGTAAGTCATCCTAAGTACTTTGATGTAAAGAATCTTTTCTCTCAGAACCAATCACTTAATGAAATTTAGAGGAAAGAAGAAATGCTATCCTTTGATAGACCAGAGTTTGATTGAAAGATGACTCCATTCCATAGAAATAAATGTGGAGACAGGATTAAACTGAGGATGGTTGAAAGTGCTTTCAACCTCGTCATTATCTTCCAGAAGAAGTCCCTGCCTATCACAGATATGCCCGAAGGTACTCTTATTATGAACTACCATAGTTTTTACTGATAAAACAAGGCCAAGACATGTAGGTAAATAGGAAGAGTTTGCTGGTCATGTACTCAATGACTTCGGTGTGCTTATTGTGGCCGGATCCTGCATGCAGCCTTTCTTATGGTCTGTGTGTCAACATCATGCATCCTTGAAGAGTAACACACTGCACACACCAAGAACTACACACATCACTTCATGTTTGTAAATGATAGCAGCTATTTCTTAAAATGAAAACTTATCTTTCCTGCTTTGCTTGGACAGCGCTATTCACTTGTTTTATTCCAAACGTGGCCTTTTCAAGTCAGTCCAGCTCCCTCTCATTATCTTGGGGTTATTTATCTTGCACACATGACCCTTCTGAGGAACAGAGAAAAGCAGTGAGGCTTTGCTGTCTTCAAAGAACCACAAAGAGAAGGGTGACACCCTTTGGCTTAAAAATAATAAACAAATCACAGAAGCCAAGTCCCTGTGAAATGGTGGCACAAGGCCCTGTGTGGCCACAAACTTTATTTCCTCCTGTCTTCCCAGGGCTACTGGGGATTTTAGGGGCACCTGCTGACGGTATCAGCTGCCAGCATATTGCTGGCACCACATGGCACGGAACAACAAAGGAGCAAACACAGGGCACTGTTGGCCAGGCGGCCCGGCGGGCTGCCACCATGAATGAACAAAGAGCAGCCACCCCATCTACATCCTGCTGCGTCCCCAAAACATCTCGCTTGTCTGCCGCACAGCCTTTCCGCCCACCTCTGTCTCTGTGAGAGGGAACTCCAGTCTAGCACCGGGTGTAAAAGGTCCACTGGATCCCTCGGGGTGACCTGGGGAGGCCCAGATACCCTCACAGGCAGGGTGAGCATTCCAAAGAAAAACTGCTGCAATTAAATCACACCCTTAATCTGGCAGGGACTAGGGCTCTATTCTATTCAAGGCACAGGCTATTTGTTTTTGACATTTTATTTTGAGGTCTGTCAAATCCATTCCTGGAAACTTCTGTCTGATCTAACACAATATCTTTTAATTAAGTTGTCTCTGAATCCTACTACTCCATTAAAAAGTTTAATCTACTTCGAAAATGAGACTTTGAGGTTCTATTCAAGGCACAGGTTATTTGTTTTTGACATTTTACTTTGAGGTCTGTCAAATCCATTCCTGGAAACTCCTGTCTGATCTAACACAATATCTTTTAATTAAGTTGTCTCTGAATCCTACTACTCCATTAAAAAGTTTAATCTACTTCGAAAATGAGACTTTGAGGTGCATGTGCTAAAATGATTACACTAGCAGCTTCAGGTATACAGTAGAATTTCACTATTAGGAATATAATCATTGCTCACTCCAGGATCTGTCAAAACACATATTCACTTATTGATAGCCCACCAGAGTTTGCTTAGGAATAGGATGCCATAGAGCAGGGCTAGGAGAAAGATACAGAAATGGGAGCATAAAGCAAAGACGTATAAACTGGGGAACTCTTGAAAAGAGATTGTTGTTTATTTCACATTCTTAAAAAATAGGGCTGAATCTAACACAAAACTAAAATTTATAAAAATAGCAATTATGTAATATCTAGTAACCCAGTAATGAACACATTTCTAATGTGCCAATAATAAAGGAAATTAAAACAGTCATGGCAGAATATGATTATACATTTGTGCATGCTATTCCCCCCCCCCCCTTCTTACATCACATAGTATGTTACCAAAACCAGTGGCATACAGAGAGGACAAAAGAAAAGAATTGCTCACAGGCCAGTGTGGCTCAATGGTTGAGCACTGACCTATGAACCTGGAGGTCACAGTTTGATTCCTGATCAAGGCACATGCCCAGGTTTTGGGCTCAGGAGGAGGTGTGCAGGAGGCAGCCTGTCAGTGATGATCTCTCATCATTGATGTTTCTAACTCTTCCTCTTCCTTCCTCTCTCTGAAATCAATAAAAACATATTTAAAAAGAAAAGAAAAGAATTGCTCACATAAAAGCCTGCAGCTCTCAGGTAGGATCTGGTAGTGTACTTCCTGCAGTAGACTGGGCCCTAGAAATGTACAGACCCCTTGCTAAGTCAATTGATATTAATTATTTGGGTATTTATTATGTAAATCATAATAAAATCACTGGGAAAAAATATGTCACCAAAAGATGAAAGAATCTTTCTTAGTAAAATCACCATCCAAAAAATTAAAGTGATGAAGCTGAGAGAGTACACTGTCCAAGATGTCATAAAACCCAGATCCTTGTGTCTGGGAAGGATGTCCAGGAAAAGCTGCTCCCAGCAGGCCTACATAGTGGGTGTTACATATGACAGCTTATTTCTACTTTCATCCCTAGTGTCTCTTCCCTCATCTGTAGGACAAGGAGATTGGCCAGGTGGCATTGAAGATCTCACAGCTCCAACTTCCAAAATTCTAGAATATGCCCGCTCCTAGACCACTCAGCTTGCAAATGTATAACGTTCATTACATTTTAAAATCGGAATTAGTTGCCAATATTTAAAAATTGGAATATATTGTAGGAAATTATAGATGCAGATTCTCTTAAAATAGGACTGGTTACATCATTTTGGGAGTCCAGTGCGAAACAAAAATGCAGACACTCTTATTCAAAAATATTAAGGCCCTGGTTGGTGTTGCTCATTGGTTGGGCACCAAAAGGTTGCCAGTTCAATTCCCAGTCAGGGGGCCATGTAGGAGGCAGCTGAGCGATGTTTCGCTCTCACATAGATGTTTCTCTCTCCCTCTTTCTAAAAATCAAAACTATTTTTAAAAATTATTAATGATTTTATGACAGTGGAGCATCAAAGCAAGTGCGGGCCCTTCTAAGTGCAGGTCAGCATCAGGTGAAAATTCAGAGGAGCTGGCCATTGGGCCCACATTTCTCAGATAGCAATCAATGGGAGCAGAGTGGTGGCTGCCCCTTTAATCACTCCCTCTATCTCCTATATTGAGGCCAAGTGTCAGTCAACATTCATCACTGTACTTGCTCAATTGGGTTTTTTCACCCTGACCTGCTGAGCTTATTTATATGACTTATCTCGTCCCTGTAGGAATGTGAGTTTGTGCCCTCTGGTCTAATGGTTAAAACTGACCATACAAAGATATGCTTATTGATCACTCATTGGAGGCAGTGACCCACTACAAGGCTTTTATTGCTAATTGAAAGTGGGAGTCACTGCCACACAGGTTGGACAATTTTTTTTTGTTCTAAATCCAGGGAGGAGGGCGAGCATATGTTAAATTAGCTCAGCATGACTCATAGGGGCCTCCTTCCACCATGACCTCAATATACCTTTCCTCCCCCAGGGAGATGACATGGAATAATGCAACACTGGAAGATGAATGAAGCATACTCACTCTAGGTAGGATTCAAAAAAGTCTATCATTTTATGAAAACCTGAAAGATTCTGCCCTAAAAACTAAAACAAAACACAAAATTGGCAAGCACCAATGCTAGTTTTAAAATCACTCTTAAAATCAACACCTATGCAAAGTGTTGAGAATCAGTCATTCCCTTTGACCCCCATCTGATGTACACTGATGAAGCTTTCTCCTGAAAACAAACAAACAAACAAACAAACAAACAAACATCATGCGCTTAGAGAAGTTAGAGGATACATCTGAAGGGCTTAGCTCTTCCTGCATGCTCGTATATTCCAAAATCATGTGCTTCCTTCTCTTGAGCCTCAAAATTCACCATCAGCTTGAAGTTTATTACGGACCCCACTATGGCTGCTGTTCTGTGCTCTAAAATGGATTTGCCTTATAAGTGCACATAAAAATATCTTTCTGTCAACACTTCCTTTTTCCCTTTGTTTGACCTCATTGCGATTCCTGGCATGATAGAGTATTTTAGTTTTCTGGACCATTTTCAGGCCAGGTCTTGTTTCTATACAAGATTTGTTCTATACAAAACCTGAAAAGGTTCAATGGTCAGGGTTCTGGCTGACTCATTATGCCAGATTTCTCCCTCTTGGTCAACATTCTTTACCTCATTTCCTAGCTGTGCCAGCACTTTTACACCCATCTAACTTAAGCACCCACATGGTAAATATTTGGTAATTAATTTATACATGAGTAAATAAAAACGTAATAGATTTACCCTTTGAGTGACCAATATGATTAAACATATTGCTTTTTAATGCTTTTAATAACTCTTTTTCATATTATTGCTTTTAAGCCAAGATAGTCATGAATACTTACTTGATCTCTGATCACAGTAGGTCTTTTTTTAAAAAAGTGCTGGAAGAAAAGCATTGATTTCCTAGAGCCTTGTTGTAGCTTAAGAAATGTGAAATAATTTAATAAAAATATTTTTTTAGCATGACTTCAGTTTTGCAGTTATCTTTATTCAGTTCTACTATAATTTATGCTTACTATCACAAGCATGTAAATTGCACGTTTTCTAGTATATAAATTTTTATTTTGTTCACTTGTTAGGAAAGTCCTCAAGGAAAGAGACTGTGAATGTGTTTTTCCTTGAGTTTTATCTCCCTACACCCATGCAACTGCAGGGAGTCTGTGTTTTGTGGTTACTCTGTGGATGAATGAGATAATATGATGACTACAATACTTCAGCCACTCAATCTCAAACTTTCTTCCTCTTCCTCTTTTTCTCTCTTCAACTCTCAGCAGTTGACTTCTTACCCAGTTATATGACAATTTCAAGTTCTGGGACCCTCTGTAATATTGCTTTTTAAAACCATGGCTCTATTTTCTACTTGTGGTTATCACATCCAGTCAAGCAAGGGTAGGATGCTCTGGCTTCTGGTCTTCATGACGAGAGCACTCTTCTCGACACCTTCACCCTTTCCCATGTCAGTCTACCTGCCATCCTCAGACCTCCCAAACCGAAATCTCTGCCTTCACCCTCCAGGTTTGTTCTAGCCCTCTTACATGAATCTGCCGTAATGGCTCACAGTTAAGCATTGATTATCATAGACTTTTCCAAGAACTTTATGTATACTATTTTATTCATTCTTCACAAAAGCTTATGAAGTAGTTACAAATATCATATTTCATTGATTCTCTGAGACATTTTTATTTCACATTTCTGAAATAGGAATGTGGCTCAAAATAGAGTATTGGCAGCATTTTAAAAACCTTATTGGCACATAAAATGATGGTATGTACATGTAACAATCCATGGATTCTTAGATTTGATGAAATAAATCCCCATTCAACTGACAAGGAAACACAAGCTCAGAGAAGTTAGTCTAAGGACATGAAGCCATAGTGTGTGATTCCAGAGCTCAAGCTCTTGACCACAACCCGGCCACTTGGGGCAGTGATCCTTGCTATTTTTTTTCTCTGTAATTTCCTCTTTATGATTATATTTAAATGTATGACTTTAAAAACTAATGATTATTTTTACTTTGTGCTTTAAAAGTTAATACACAGTCACTGTCAAAGCAGAAAATTTAGGGAAGAAAAGTAAATCAACTTGAATCTTACTAAGCTATTACTATTGCCAACATTTTGGTATATTTCTTCCTGGCTCTCCCCCCGCTTCTGCACATTCAGATATATTTATAGCATTGGTAACATACCAGTGATACAGTTTTGCATCATTCTTCTTTCATTTAGCATTATGTGATGAGCATTTTCCAATGTTATTACATGTTCTATGAGTACAAGACTTTGAGTGATTGTCTCATTTATTACTGTAGAGGTGTACTACAATTGAACACTTAGATTGTTGCCAGGTTTCACTATAAGTACATGCAATCAACTGTCTTATCATTGCCTGAGGGTTCCAAGAACTGTTTTACTTCTTTTTAAATTATCATGTTCTTCTCAGCTTACCAGTAGAATGAAAAGAGTATGTGCTTCCTCTATAGAAGAAGAGCTGTATGAAGTGTCTGCAAAATCCAGAGCTCAGGTGGGAAACATTTCCTAAAGAGAACACCAGCGGCTTCCCGGGGAGTTGCTACTTGGCATTGTTCACCCTCTTTAGGAGGCAATTTTATCCTCATTAGAAAAGGCCCAGGCAGTCAGTGTGTTTGAGGTTGAGTTAACATAGCAACAGGGCCTTTGCTCCATATAAGTTCTGGTCACATCATTGAGGACAGAACACTGCTTTCCAATGATGTGTTACAGAACGCAGGGCGCATAGAAACAGTGGATATGGAAATTGTAGACTAGGAAATCTGATCTCAACACCTTCAGGGCTTTTCACTGCCTTAGTCTCATTTTCTTTTTATCTCTTCGCAGTACTGACAGGAGAGAGCAAAAATCAGCAAGTAATCATCACAGCAAAGCTTAGTCTTAAAAGGGTCACAGTGAACTGAAAAGCCGAAGTGCCCATCAGTAGAGGAGTGGATAAATAAGGTGGTGGCCATTACACAATGGAATACTTACCTGACTGTAAAAAAGAAGGAAATGTTACCTTTTGGGACAGCATCGATGGACCAGGAGATTATTAAGCTAAGTGAAGTAAGCCAGTCAGAGAAAGACAAGTACCATATGATCTCACTTACTAGTATATGTGAAATCTAATGAAAAAAATATACTGACAAACAAAATAGAGGCATGGATACATGGAACAGATTGACAGCTGTCAGGGGAGGAGGGGAGTTGGGACTGGATGAAAGAAAGTGAAGGTGGAGGTGGGCTAAAAGAGGTCAATGGGGGAAAAAGGGGAACATATGTAATACTTTCAATACAATCCTAGAAGACTAAATGAACCTAGAGAGAGAGAGAGAGAGAGAGAGAGAGAGAAGGGATTAAGCAAAACAACACACATATATAACACATAAATACAGACAACAGTGTGGTGATAACCAGAGGGAAAGGGGGGTAGAGCCTAGGTAGAGGTGGATAAAGTGGGGGGCAAAGAAGGCAGAAAGATACTTTGCTTGGGGCAAGAGGAGCATGATGCAGAGTGCAGATGGTGTTTTATTGAGGTGTGCACTTGTACACTTGAAACCTGTAAAGTTTTTGCAAACCAATGTCACCCCAATAAATTCAGTTTTCAGAAAGGGAGATTTAAGAGGTTCCATAGGATCACTGCACAGTCCTGACCCCCATCCACTAATCCCCAGGAAGACATTTGTACATATTCCCATCTTCAGAAAATAACCTCTGGCAATTGTGGCTTTTATTTCTTGGGTACATTCATGTTTACTGTTGTGATTAAAATGTGTCTTGAAAACTAATGTCTCTTGAAAACTAAGAGATATTTTCCCAGTACCCCAAATTAAAAGTCTTTAGTAACATCTTTTTTTTAATTGAACAATCTAGAATTCTCCAAGTAACCAGAACTTTTTCTAAGTAAAACTAAAGTACCCCATTATCTCTAACTGTTTTGTCCTCGTCGATACAAACTATATGTGTGCCACTGTGCTAGGCGCTCTAGGGACCACCAAGTCCAAAGACTGCTTTCCCAGAGGCTATCAACTGAGCTAAGTTTGAGAGTATATTAAGGATCAGGGAGATGAAACAAGAATGAATTGGGTTGCTTTATGTATACGGGGGTAAAAGTCAGATAAAGTATATTTGTATTATTAATGCTTTCTAGAGTTCACATTTTAGAAAGTTTATATGGACTCTGGCCTAATTTTTGAATTTAGTATCAAATAATGAATAGTTGTTTGGAGACTAATGGGTGCCACTCTTCAGGTGGCTCTTACACAGAGATAAAGCGTAATTGCTCTGCACAAATCATGCACAGTCCAATGAAGGGAGAGAGACTTCTCTGGAGTCACCAAAACACAGGCCTCACCAGAAGAGGGCAATGGGGGAGAGCCAACATTCAAAAGTGAGAAAAACTGTGGGCTCACTGGGGACCTGACTGTGACAGCTGACGAATTTATCCCTAGAAAATCGGCAAAGGGAACATGATGAAAAAAGACTCCAAAAGGGAAAATATCAGAGTGAATTTGGGCAACTCTGAAGATTCTGGATTGACTGCTTGAGTAATATGGAACATTTCCTGATGTGTACATGAGACCAGTTTTTCTTTTAATATTTCAATTTCAGGAAACTTACTACCTATTTCAGAATCCATCTGAATTTCTTGTGAAATAAGACGAGGCGTATGCATACCTAAAACATACTATAGAACCCAGTAGGAAGAACTAAGCTTAACTTGAGAAACAATCATGTTAGTTTAAAGAGGATTTAAAGTCATGATCATGATTTTTATTTCCTTTCTCAAGGTGCAGATGCTCAGACAGTTGGTAGACTTTGGCTGAAGAGATATAAAAATTTTGAAACTATGTGGTTTTTGCTTTTTTATATCAAGTTTACCAGTAATTTAAAATCTGCCTTTCTCTGCTTTTTGAAAGTCAGTATACACTGGGCACTTTAAGCTACCGGAGCACAGAACAACACATTTACCCCATTTTATTTTCGTGCAAACACATTTTCTTCACTCATTAGGCGATGTTATTGTTATAGGTTCAAGACACCCACAGCTGTTTTACCTTCATTGGAGACTTAAGCAATTAGCAGGCTATCCTCAGGGATGGGCTTGTTTGACTCTACTGAGGAGAGTTAGTTGTTGGTACAAAATATTTGCTACGTTAAAAAAAATTCTGCTGGTGGTGATTTTGGATTGTTTTTCAATTTGAATCCTTGCCTGCAAAGATGCTATGATTAAAGCATCTTATAGTAAAGAACAAATTCGTATGGCTTATAATATTTATTTAATTACTGTAACAAGTGATTAAAATTTCACATTTTGTTATTGTGATTTTCATGACTTCATCTCTAATTTTCTCTTAATTTTGGATGCATAGTAAAATATGGGTAAGTGTGTGTGTGTGTGTGTGTGTGTGTGTGTGTGTGTTGAAAATGTTCAAGGTCTCTGTCTTGGCTAGAAATTAAGAAATCGCCGGAGAGACAAAGAATGCAACTTAATTGTTTTTATACAGCTTATTCTAACACCATTATAACTAAATGCAGTGATTTGATCTTGCATATTTGTGTATTTAATTGCCTCCATAGAAATCAACAGACACAAAGCACTAATTCTGAACATTATTAATCTGAGAAGTAACCTTTAAAGAACTGAAAACTAAAAACCCAGTAAAATATTGTATTTCTTCATGCATGTAATTTTTAAAAATTTTATTTTTATTAAATTTATTGAGGTGACATTGGTTAATAACATTATATAGGTTTCAAGTTTGCATGTATCTAATTTTTATTGCAACAATTTTATGAAATTGGAAATATTTCATGTTTTGTATTTAAAGAAATACAAAACTGTTCTTCACTCAACTCCTCCTATAGCAATTTCTTTTGTTTTATTACTATCTTAAAAAATTTTTTTTTAAAATATGTTTTTATTGAGTTTTAGAGAGAGAGGAAGGGAGAAGGATAGCGAGATAGAAAGAAACATTGATGAGGGAAAAACATCATTGATCGATCTGCTGCCTCCTGCATGCCCCCTACTAGGGATTGAGCCCACAACCTGGGCATGTGCCCTGACTGAATTGAGCTAGTGATCTTTTGGTTCCTGGGTCAATGCTCAATCACTAAGCCACACCGGCTGGGTTTATTGCTATCTTTTCTTTTTGGTCACCAGCAATGATGTAAAAAAAATAAACTAATTAGAAATTATGGTGCTGTCACACATATTTGAAGGACAAAGGTGGAAGATTACAGTTAACTGTCCCCAAAATAATTCTAGAAAAAAATATAAAAGAGGATCTAAATTTCTTTGTTGTTTACTTGACTTGTATTTAAAACTGTTTCCAACCCTGTTCTCACTTTTCACTTCAGATCGGCATTTTCAGCTTACTCCTGACCATGGGTAATTTTCATGTCCCATCAGCAAACCAAAGACAATGTGTACAAAATCAAATTAATTCTGTTGCCCTCCCCACCTGTTCCTCAACAGCTTTCTTTGCTCAGTGAGTGGCACCACCTTCGCCCTCTTGCTCAAGCTCTTGTGTCGCACCGGGTTCCCCCTGCTCCCTCTGCACATCTTCAGTCTCTTGGGGTCCCAGCTACACTGCTTCCTTTTTCCGTCCCCATTGCCTCTGTCCCAGGGAAGCCATCCCCACCCACCCAGGTCGCTGCAGTAGGTTCCCTTGGCCCATCTTCTCCACGTCACTTTCCACATTGCCGCCAGTTTGACATTTCTAAAATATCAATCTGATTTTATCCAAAACTGCTCAGCGGCTACCACCACTCTTGGTAATGCCTACATCTCTAGCCTTATCTCTGGATACATTTCTGTTCCAGAAAAAGCCCACGCTCCTCCTTGGAGAAAGGAACATGATACCCCTCTGCTGCTATGCACGCTTCATGTCTCCACATCTATGTCATTTCATACTACATTGCAAATGTCTTCTACCTTGATTGTGTCTCCCACCAGTCCGAAAGTGCCTGAAGACAGAGGCAATCCAATCTTTATGTTGGTCACTGATGTATGTGCTCAGAGCCTGGTGCATAATAGGTGATTCACAAGTACTTATTAAATGAACAAATAAAAAGTACTCCGAGTAATTAGTAAACAAAGATTATGCTACTTCTGGTGGACCCCTTATTTTGTATTTTTGTTAGGATGTTTTAGTAATATAACAGATCACACAAATGTGCTTGAAAATGCAGAAGTTACCTTAAAGGAACCTTGATCTTTTTTCTCAACAACTCTCAAGGACAGTGTGATGGCAGGGAAGGAAAGTTAAGTGGCCCTGATTCCAAGTGGATCAGAATGTTGACTCATTAGGCCATTTCAGTGACTTAATAATAGAGCAAATAAATAAGTGCCATGACTCACTGCTCTTCTCAAGTGTAATGTACTTTCCCCAGTAGTTTCTAATTGCTCAAGAGAAATCTAGCCATTTTTTCTTCCCAGAATACGTGTGTAGAAAGTGAAGGATACTTTAAATTTTTTGAAAAAATTGAATAGAGATTTAAAAAATGAGTTGACGAGTCAAGCCTGAAAATTCTTAGCAAATAAATGTATGGGAAATTGGCAACCTTGGTCAAGAAGTTTACAGGGAGAGTCCACATATATATATGCACCTCTTGGTTTTCTGTCCTGGAACGCTGGGAATAATCCCAGCGAGTGGGAAGTTATTATTGGACAGAAAGATAAGTTGGAGGCAATCGTGTCTTTATTGTTTTGACATTTATATGTTGGTCCAGGGTTTCAGGTCAGTCCTTGTACATTGCACAGCTGTGTCCAGAGCTGGGGACACTTGCCAGCATCAATGACAACCAGCGGCACAAGGAGTTCTGCTGACCGCGCCTAATTCTTTTACACTGATTAAATATTTAGGAACAGAACGGTTCTGTGTGTGAAAACACAATAAACTGTGCCAGTCTAAATCGAAAGTTTTAAAATGTCAGACATCTCTAAGACTTTAGGCTAACCATTCACCATTATAATAATAAAAATAAACACATTTTTAAAAACGGAACCCGAGTTTTTAGGTGCTGCCATCAAGAACATCTGACATGGCAGAGCCAGCTGTCGTGAACCAGTTTCTCATGTGTCCTTCAGGCGTATTCTAGGTATATATGCAAGTAAACATATTTTCATATTTTAATACTGTTTTTTGCTCTTCCACTGAAGACAGGGTGGGGCAAATGTAGGTTTACAGTGTTGAGTACCCAAAACACAGTTTACTCTTCTACTATTATTTATCAATTATTGTATTAATTTTCCACATGGACAACTGTAAGCCTACTTTTGCCCACCCCTGATTTATTGTGGAGAACATTCCATATTTGCACTGATGCATCTAGCTTATTTGGATTCTTTCTTTAATATCATTCTTTATTGCATCTGTATAGTATCCTTGTTAGGGATGCAGCACTAGTTGTTTAACCAGATCCCTTCCGACAGAAATTTAATTTTTCCTCATGGTTCACTATTATAAACAGTATATAATAAACATCTATGTGCATTTAAAAAAATTTAAAAAAGAGCATCTGAAGTAGAAAGAACTCCAGGGCATCATTCTTCTTCTTTAGGCTTTATTCCCATAGGACAGAGTAGATGTTATGCTTTGTGGGGCCTGGAAAAGCAAATGATAAAAGAAAGAACTAGAAACCACCCTTTGAAGTTTGCTACCAGGATGGAGTGCCTTGACAGACCAATTTAGTATTTGGTGTCCACAGAGAAACCTGTGCTCCTTTTACTTTTCTTGCAGAAACAAGAGAACAAACAGACTTTTCTGGAAAGGCTTTGCACTTGGGGAATTTTCATGGCTCCTTGGTGGAGCCTGCCCAGCCCTACACACATATGGCTTCTACCACCGCCAGGGTCTTGGGACACAGGCCTTGGAGAGACTACATAGGTGACTTAATTCATCCACTTCACAAATAGTGGTTTATTCCACATTTCCATTTTATCTTGATTTTTCATATTTTAAAGACAAGTATAAATGTCTTAATATTTAATTTAAATAAAATTTGTAGAAAATTACACTGATCAAAACATGGTTCTTTTAAAAAATTACTTTATTAAAACTATCACCAAGTTGTCATTAGGACATTGGAGGTAGAAAAACTGGGGAAGAAGCCTTTATTCTTATTCTCCAGTAAAAGGCACTTATTTCTCAGGTCATTACAGAACTTACTTCAAAATCACTATGGGCCAAAACTCAGCAAGGAGAAGAGTGACCATGTTTACTAGTAAATCTTGGGAGAAGTGAAGAGGGTTGTCTCTGAAGACATAGCTTCTAGATTTACTTGAAGCCAAGTCCTAGTTATTAAAGTTTTGAAATACTCTCAAAAGAGTAATGGACGGCTCATTTTATCTGTGGTTCAGAAAACACACAGGTTGGGCATAGGACAGTCGAAACAAGATAAGAATTTTGTCACTCATTTAGTTTCACCTAGGCTAAAGTGATTTCTTTGGCAAGCCAACTATGTCCCTAGTGAAAGCAAAAACAAATAAACAACCCTTCTACCCCCCAAAACACCCTCATGTTCACATCTCTCTGACTTTAATACATTTCAGGGCATGTTGTGATTTAAAGCAGTGGTTCTTCTACTTTATTATTATTTTTAAAATCTTGGCCCACTTTCCTCTATCCCGCATCACTGAAGTTCATTTTATTTCAAAGTTCATTTATGTTCTAGAGAGAGATGCCACTAATGGACTTGCTGGCTTCTGGTCTCTGTCCCTGAACTGTTCTCTGATATTATCATGGGTAACATTTTTATATTCATTGTAAATTGGGAATGAGTTTTAATAGAGGAAACAGAAGTGCTATTAGCTATCCGTTGCCAAGTGATTGTCTCTTCTTAGTCAATCCTCCACAAGCCTCTTTAAGCAAACACTTAATGAAGATACCTGCATTTTTCGTTTTATAAGAGTATTAAATCCAGCGCAGCCAGTGTGGCTCAGCGGTTGAGTGTGGCTCATAGGTCAACCTATGAACCAGAAGGTTATGCTTTGATTCCCAGTTAGGGCACATGCCCAGGTTGTGGACTGGATACCTGGTAGGGGGCGTGCAGTAGGCAGCTGATCAATGATTCTCTCTCATCATCATGTTTCTATCGCTCTCTCTCTCTCTCCCTTCCTCTCTGAAATCAATAAAAAAAATTTTTTTTAAAGAGTATTAAATCTGGTCAAAGAGCTGGACAGGCCTATTGTGGTATTCCCATCAAGATATCCAGATTATCTTAAAGATCAGCTCATGTGCTTGAACAACTACCAAACTTGTCCTTTCCCATATTAAAACTTTGTGATAAAGAACTTCCATTGTTTCTCTTGAAACAAGTATGTTTGGGTTGAAAGATTTGGCACCAACACAACTTTCACTTATCTTAACATAGGTGGTGAAAAAAGAGGCTACTTCATAAGGAGCTCTGTGACTTCCTGAACTTTTCTCTTCCAAGTGGGAGTGACCCTGACTGGAGGACAACATGACCTGGGGGGCAGGAGAGGAGGTAGGTGAGTTACGTAGTGACCCCATAACACACAGGCCCTCATCTCCATGAATCACAATTGATTTTTTAATTCAGATTCTGATTCCATTCTCATCTAAGACAATGTTGAAATGAAATGTTATTCAAACTCTAGGCAACTGTGTCTGTCCTTAGATCTGTGAAATTCCATGAGAAAAATCCTCAGAAAGAGCTCCATTAAAAAAAAAAAAGATTTGGGGAGTTTTGGAAACAAATAAAACCAATTCATTTTATATAAACCCCCAATGAGGAAAGCATTAAGAACAGTAGTTTTTTTGGGAAAATTTTCCACATTATTTCACAGGTTCCACTTCCTTACTGAGTGTTGCTTGTTTGCTTTGATAAATAATATTTCCTCCAGCTGGCACATTTAAACAGGATCCATTCAAATGAATTTCATGGGACATTGAGCAATTCTGGTACCTTCCTCAATGAAAACTAAAGGTCATATTATTCTCTGTATCTTTTCCTTCCAAGAAGCTAGGAAAGAAGTTGTTGATATTATTGTTAATGTTTCAAAGAAAACTATAGCTGCTAACTTTTTTCTTAAGTGAAGCGGAGCTTTGGCCTTGGTCATGTCCTTGAAGATCGCTCTTCTTGGTGTTATTACTATTTCTCAGAGGGTAAGAGGTGGTATTAGAAGTTTTAGTCTTCCATTAGTTTGCTCTCACCTCTTTCCTGAGTATGTTCCTGGCTAGGAGTCTTGTTGTCGGGTGAAGTGTGCACAGCTGATGTGACAACCTGGTTGGCCTGGTGTGCTGGGTGATCTGAGGACTGAGCATTTTGGAAATGCCCAAGATTTTCATCAACAAAGAAAAAAACTGGCTAGTTGGCAACTAAGGTCAAATCAATAATGATCCTTTTGTATGGACACAGTTGGAACAGAAAGCCTTTCACCAATTTTAATAAAACCTCCAAAACATGATTGTAAGGAGGCACTGGGGGAAATCCTATCACCTTTTTGGAACATATAAGAAGGACCTTCAGGGTGACCCTAGAGGTCAGACAAGGAATGGAGCTTTGGCGATGGATTTTTCCAATGAGAGAAGTTTCTAGTTTCTCATCAACTGGTTTAGAAGTAAGGCAAAGACCTCAGCAAGGCTTGAGAATAGAATGTATTGGCTAACATGAGGGACATTTTGCCCAGTATTGCTTTGCAGCCTTTAACCCATATGGTAGAGAGAAGCTAGTTCACTAGTAAAAGAATCTTCAGTGTGGGGAATTGAATTGGGAAACTTAGTAGAGAAAGGAGAGGAATATGTTATGGACATACTAAAATGTGAATTCCAACAATGTGGCATAATGGAGACTTCTGGACTATCCCAAGGACATATATATCAACTTGGCACTTGGTAATAGAAAACAGAGTCTTTCTGACCGAAGGACTGAGCAGATGGTAGGGAAAAGAGGTGTGGTTGCAAACAGCCCCAGGCTTTGTCAACATCAACTGTACCCACAGACTTGAAAAGACGGACTTTACCCACACAAAGTGTGGGAGAGACGCCTGTATGATCAGGTTACCATCTGCACTATTGTCAGTAATTACTCAAAGGACAGGCACAAATCAACCAAACGCCATAATAGCCACCTTCAGGGGAAGGGCAGGTTTGCCTGAATTTCCCTCTTGCAATGAAGAGCTGATAGGCAGGTATTTTGCTGGATTTGAGGCACTTCCTGAGGAGTGTTGAGGATCACTCCCTCTCTTCCTGGAAATCGTGCCTTCAGGCATGACACCTTGAACTATCGGGATTGCAACACAGAAGTAGTCTAACCCTGAAGCTAGGTGCCATTCTTGGGGAACTCTTCATATGCAGAGATCTGTGCTCTGAAGCAAAGCATGTGGCCTTTGCCCTTCCTGGAACCTCTGGTGGAATGCCCTCCCCCAGACATTCCTGGAGCTCACGCTCTCACTGGGTGCCACCTCTGCTCAGAAATCATCTTATGCAGGAGGTCTCTCCCTATCACTATATAAAACAGCTCCCCTACCTAGGATTCTTACCCCCTTTCCATATTCTATTCATCTCTTTAGGCTTCTCACCATCTGATACTCTATATTCTTGCTAGTTTATTTGCTTATCATCTTTCTTGCCCTATTAGAATGTAAGTCCCATAAGGGCAGGGATTTTGCCCATTTTGTTTACTGCTATATTTCACCGTAGGCATCCTGTAAATATTTGGGAAAGGAATGAATGAGTCCTTAAGCAAAGCTTTTAACTCAGTTTTCTCAGATCCATGGGCAGTTCAGATCCCAAGGCAAATGACAGAAAAGGCTTTTTTTTTTTTTTTTTTTTTTTTTTTTTCTTTTTTTTTTCTTTTTTTTTTTTAAGGATGTAACCTGAATGGGGCAAGTCCCAAGGCTAATCAATGTACCCAAGAGGAAAAGTGAAAGTTTCCTTACTCTCAGAATGGCAGGTGGTTTTCAGTGTTTCCTGACTAGGTTTCTCAACACAGGGTTCTACTGAGCCCTGAATATTATCCTTGGAGTGGCAATGGCAAGTTCCTGTCCTTAGGGGAAAAGAATCAGGACAACAAATTCAAATGTGGCCCTAGAAAACACTAGGATCCAATAGTTGTTGACTTTTCTCTATACTTAATATTCTTTAAATCTTCCCTTTACTGCCAAACCGGTTTGGCTCAGTGGATAGAGTGTCGGCCTGCGGACTGAAAGGTCCCAGGTTCGATTCCGGTCAAGGGCATGTATCTTGGTTGCTGGCAATATATTAAAAAAAAAAATCTTCCCTTTACTGATTTAAGTTTCTGAAACCAAGGTAGTCAATAGAGCTTGGGAAATATTTATAGTTACCTTAAAATTAAGTTTTATAGAAAGATTCATAATCAATTGGATTTTATGTTAGGCCTTCTGTCCCATGGTTTCTGAGTTATCATCTTGTGTTTGAAGGCTTTTATGGCAGTTATAGTCATGGAGGAAATAGTAACCCATTAGCAAAGTTCTTCAAACATCACTGGGCTTAAGAAACACCTGAGAAGGTAGTTGATCTCCCAAGTTTTCTTCTCTATAACTCTGAATTCCAGATGCTGCAGACAGTAGGTTCTGAGCTGAACTTTATGACTTTTTGCATGATGCCATACAAATAAATAAAATATGTAGATGATTGTACATAAAATGCTAAGGTTAAGTTTAAAATGCAAACCTTAAAATATTTCATAAAAACAAAAAAGGATAGAAGAATCCCAGAAAGTGGAGACTAAGGCTGCCTGACCAAGTTCAAGCACATTATAGACAATGGACTATTCATTTATTCTGAGGAGCTGGAGTCTAATTCTGTGTATTCTAAGTATGACACCAATGACTCTTCAACCTTGGACCAGCTGTTGACTCTCTCTATAAATTGGGAGGATCCAAGCAGAGAGGAAACTTTTTGTGAAGGACATCAGAAGCCATGATGCTATAAATACAATATATACATTTTGTAAAGATTTCTAAAAAGAAACAACCATCAGAAGACCTGGCTTCTATGCTAACTTTCACTGTGGTGTTAAAGGTTTGCCAAGATGTAAGCTTCTTTCATTCCAGATCTTTAAAGTCACATTACAGAAGTGACCACCCAGATTCAGTATAAGAGAGCATATATTGTCATATCAGTGACTCCACCACATCAGATAAAGATAATCTTTCTACAACCTCAAATATTCCTCTGGAGATAACACACAGATTGTTTATCCTACCCGAGAACCACCTGTATTTGTATGGCAATCAGGCTTGAAAGATAGTAGAGAGTACAGGGCTGGGAACCTAAAACAGGGTCTGTTTACATAATTAGGTGGCAACAATCCAAACCCCAAAGTTCTTGTCAGGTAAGTAAGAAATAGGCACCTTTTCCTCTATAAGGAAATAGGCACCTTTTCCTCTATAAGGAAGTTCTTTTTCAGTTTGTTTCCTAGTATTTGCCTAGTTTGTGCCCTCCCTGCTGTTCAATGGTTACTTAATTTAGGGACAATAAACGATCTTTACTTGGGATGATGGGCTCAAGCACTTCTAGAAAAGTGACTCTGTGATTGATATGAGTTGACATGTATCACACACCATACAAAACAAATAACTCCAGGATCCATTTCAACAGCTATTAACTTCACTGGAAACGCCCAGCACTGCTAGATTTTCTTTTTCCACTGAGAGTCCATAATACAGAGTGCTAGGATATTGCTGCCTTTCCTCAGATGTAAGAAAGTAAGAAGATGCTCTGACCTGAAAAGCCCAGTGTTGCCAACTCAAGTGGGTTTCTGAAGAAACTTCCAATGGCTGCAGCCAGCTATAGACTATAGGGCATGTCTGTTGGATTTTCATTTAGGCCCTTTCTTTCATCTCTCCCTGCCTTTGAAGGTTGCTTCCTCTGCCTAGATCTCTCTCATACTCCTCTTTACTTGGCTGATTCCTCTACATAATTTCAGTCCCCAGGCCGACGCTCTATCCACTGAGCCAAACTGGTTAGGGCTCCTCTACATAATTTAATACTAGTTCACGTATCACCCCCACACCTGGAGGCTTCCCTGAGCAATCCTCATCTCCAGCTTGGGGATGAGTCCTCTCAGTTCCCATAATAATTTTTTATTACTACCAACATACCATCTGGTATAATACGTGATTCAACCTACTCATCGTTAATCTTTTCCTTATAGCCGTGGTTCTAAATTTTGGTTGCACATTAGATTGATCTAAGGAGATTTTTAAAGTCCAGATGCCCTGTCTGCATTCTAGACCAGTGAAATCAGGGTCTCTGGGGGATGGGAACCAGGATTTAGTATTTTTAAAAGCTCCCAGTTTAATTCAATTTGCCATACTGAAAGGCAGTTTTTGAATACAATTCTCTAATACAATGCACATACATAAGACATGAGTGAGAGATCAGTGATAGTCAAGAAGCATGTCATTTCATTGGCATGAATTTCCAAAGGAGTTAGACTTGAAACTGACGGGCAAAGATTGATTTGCTAGGAAGTCATCCTAAAGGTCTAATTTCTTATCCTGAAATCTGTGGCCAAAGGCAAAGTGAACACCCTAGGCCAGTGGTCGGCAAACTGCGACTCGGCAAACCGCGGCTCGCAAGCCACATGCGGCTCTTTGGCCCCTTGGGTGTGGCTCTTCCACAAAATACCGACTTCTGAGCATAGGCCATGAAGTTTCAATCGCACTGTACGTGCACGCCCGCACGTGGTATTTTGTGGAAGAGCCACACTCAAGGGGCCAAAGAGCCGCGGTTTGCTGACCACGGCTCTAGGCAATGGTCATGGAACTATCCTCAGTATATAACTGGGTCTCTCCCCAGTTCTCCTTTGAACTATTCCAATGTACCAAAGACTATACATTTGTGAGCATTGGACATGCTAGTTGTTCAGGCTGAGCTCCACCTCAATCCTAGGTTTCCATCTCGTGTAATTTCTGTCTACAATGACTAGCCGAACACTGTGGCCTTTTAAGGGTGACTCTGCTAGAGCTCTAAGTCCTTTGGTTACCTCATGAACCCTATTTCTGGGGATGGGTGTGTTTCACGGCTGGAAGTGTTGAGGGGGAAACATTTTCATGAGCTCAAACTGGACATAACTTGTTTTAATGCTTAATGTAAACATGTAGCTGTATTCTCATGAGCAATCGCACAAAGCAGAATAATGCCTCCTATTCTCACTTCCGCCTATTCCCTCTTCTGAACTTCCAGTCTGACTGGTTGCATTGTTCCTGCTCCCACTCCCACCCTGGTGCGCTCTGCATTCTCCCCTGGGCTGGCAGCAGCCTCCCTGTGTGATCGCCAAGCCTCCTCCTCCCACTTCTCCTCGAATCCTTCCTCTTCACTGGTTCTTCCATGAGGACTGACAATAACAACTCACAACCAAGCCTCCCTGCACCCATTAAGCCTGAAGGATAAAAGACTGGCTTGTTAGGATCAGCAAAAAATAGTTGAAGAGAGAACAATTAATAACTATTTCTTTCGGTTTTGCATTCCTTGGCCTTGTCCTGGAATCCTGTGACTGACTTGTATTCTTTCTACGAGAAGCTCAGGTCCTCCTTAGTTCCTGCATTACATTCTTGCCACAAGCGTTTAATGAAAAAAGCTTAAAAGGTGTGGAGTTATTTTTTTAGATCTTCTTTATGGTTAAGGTAACTCATTCCTAAACCATTTGTCAATACTTGAGCTGATTATTCTCTGAGAATCACAAACATTTAAACAAGTCTGTCTAAATCATTTATTCATATGGCTGCTGATTACTGTTACAAGTTCCAAGGCGATGGCAATACCTTCTCAGTTATAAAGGCTCAAGAGAACTCTCCTGGACCCCTTCTTTCTCCCTGCAGGCTCCCAGTGGGGTTTATGTCAGCTCTCAATAAAGAGCACTTAAAACAAAGGGAAGAGATTGGGCAAAAGATAGAATTATTTATATTTGAAGCACTACAAGTGATAAACATCTGCATATAAGCAGTTACTTAAGTTAACATTCAAAATTAGAAACAACTTCCCTCTTTTATTTTTCAAAACAGAAGATTGACATTCTAGGAAACGATACTAAAATTTACTTGTTTAAAAGTAAATTCTCCACAATTCTGAATTCCTCATTCAATTCGATTGAAGGGGTTTCTACTGTAAAGGAATTCCTGACAGAGTATTTGAGAATGGGAAAGCCAAAGCAGAAAAGGGACAGACGAATACAACAGGGACAGTTTAAGTCCTATCTTGGGCACTGAAATTAGGAAAGTGAAGAATAGCATCAAAAAGATCTCTTGGAAAGTACCTGCCAACCGAACCCCTCCTCCCTCTCCTGGATCCCCCAAAAAAGACGCACTAAAGTTTCCAGAAATGTGCATTCAAAACTGAATGTCAAAGACACTTTGGCCAAGTCAGCTGGCTGCATTGTATTTCCAGCAGTGGGGATGTGCATCACCAGAACTCCCAGTAGGGATGTTTGTTTATGGGGTCAAGCAAGAACTAGAGAGAATCAGGCAGAAAGACATTTTTCAGGGGGCCTGAGATACTAAAAACTAGGGAGGCAAAGGTGGAGGGACAAGAGTGTGGTCAGAATTACCTCTCAGCATCAAAGAAAATCTCTTTCCCTTGGAAAACTCCTCAGCTGTAGTTTTCCATTCCCTGTGGCATCAACAGCTGCCTAACACAATCACAGTGTTCTTATTCAGGTGAAGGTAAGCAAAGACGCCAGTATTCATTCCTCTGGGCCTCCCTTGGCAGGTGCAGACAGTCTCCTACACACTCTTCTCATGGGCAGAAAGAATAAGTACTTACAAGAATTAGTGCTTATAAGAATTAGTAAATCTTTGGATTTAACAGGGACATGTATTTATTGTGAATACAGTGAAGTACTTAAGAGTTAAGCTCAACAAAACGGAGTCAGGTACTGAAAATTTATGCTTTTAAACTGTTAGATACATGTCAAAACATATATTTCAAATGATAATCATGATAAAGCAATAGCAGTAACAGACGCAGCAGCAGCAATTAATATCAACATTAATGAGGGTTGGCTATTGTCCCAGGCAATATTTTAAGCCCTTTACCTGAATCATCTCATTTAATCCTCACAACAACTCTACTAAGGCAGGTTCTATGATTTTACAGATAATCATGATGCTAAATTTTCAGAGCATTTTTTCACCATAGGAATGTTTGTTGGCTTTTTGTTGTTTTGTTTTTTGTTTTGTTTTATTAGTTAGCAAGCACCTATATAAGTTTTAAGATGTGGCAGGTAGTGATCTAGGATTTTCTTTTAACTCATTTAATCCCCATGACAACCTTGTTAGCTAGATATATTTATCACCATCATTTTGGAGATGTAGAAGTTGAGCTTCAAGGAGATGGAGCAACCTACCCAAGGTCACACAACTAGTAAGCTAGTAGTGTGGGCCTTTTACCCCAGGCAGTCTGTTGTGAATGCTCAGAGGGGAAATGTCTTATACAAACAGTTGATGCTCAAACATTTCTTAAATTTAGTCAACTTCCCCAGTTTCCTGGAGTGGGGAGGGGTGTGTTGGAGTGTGGGGGTATTGTGAAGGAGAAGCTATGGAGGGGAAGGAGAGGTGTTTATCCTGTCTCTCTCTTCTCCTCAGAACTTGTCAGTGACACTATTGTACCTCATGATTCTTGGGTAAGAGTTCACATTTCCTCTTTAAGATGTTACCACCTAATAAACGTAGTAAGGATAATAGACTGATCATTGGGGTTTAGAAGCTATCTAACATGTAAATAAACAATCAAAATCAATCTCAATGCTACTGGCTAAGTTAACAACTCAGATTTTATTTCACTTAATAATTTTAATACTTCTTTATCAATGAAATAAAATACAAAATACATTATATTTCTACTTAACAATCCAGACATACATTTCTACATAACTCTTTAGACAATCCCTTAAGTTTCAAATAAATCAATCTGGAAACTTCAACATTATAAAGAGAAATTGCCCCTACTTCATCAGTGACACCAGCTCTCACTCCCATGCAAGGAGAAGAAATTAACATTCATTTATGGAATCTTGAGTACCTGAAAAGCCTTTGGTTGAGAGGCTTGGTCTCATTAATAGAATCTAAAAATACCTCAAGTAGGAAGGTGATAGAGTCTGGTGCTTTGAGAAGGGAAAGAAAATAAACAAACTTAAGGTGAGAAAGTTGGTTCATCCAAAACAAATAAAATGAAATATTGGGGGTTCTTCAGATGGTAGGGACCATACTTCACTTCTACCCAGGTCTGTTGGGTAGCAAGGCCTCAAATAGGCAGGTTCAGAGAAATGGTTGGACTCTGCATGCTATGTATATAGACTGGTAGCTCCTACAAATCTGTTAAGACAGAACTGAACTAAAATTGAGCCACAGGTCTTTGAATGGGCTCATCGGCATGGGCACAGAGCAGAGGAAAGGGCAGCTACAATTGACTCGAAAATAATGTTCCTCAATTTTGGATGGCAAACCCCAGGGAGGAGAGAAGGCCACTGTTTCTAACAAATAACTGAGACCAAATTTCCTATAAACAATAACATAAAATTTGATTTATTTTAAAAAAAGGGAATGTGATACTTTTGTCCGTTGAATATCATGGAGCAAGACATGAAGGGATATTGTATAATTCTCTGTCATACCATTTGATTGTTATTTATGGCATACATTTTAATACCAGATTTCACAGGAATCATAATAATAATAAAACAATTTCAAATGTCCTTCACTCTGGGGATAAGTTGTCAATACTTATAGATCCAAGAGAAGATGAATGACAATCAAAATCTATGCTCTCCTCTTCTTCATGGGTCCATAGCTGGAATACCTTTCCCAGCATTCCTTGCAATGAATGTGGCCTCATGACTGAGTTCTAGTCAATGGAATGTGTGCAGAAGTGAGGTACTACTTCTAGATATAGCCCATTAGAAACCTGCTAGGCACATGTCTCCATGATCTCTTCTCCTCTGGCCAACTGAATCTATATGTCAAAGATGTAAGAAAATAGCATTCTGGACTGACTATTCTTGGTGGAGGAAGGGGTGTAGGAGATGCGGGAAGAGATTGGACAAAAATCATGCACCTATGGATGAGGACAGTGGGTGGGGAGTGAGGGCGGAGGGTGGGGAGGGAACTGGGAGGAGGGGAGTTATGGGGGGGAAAAAAGAGGAACAAATGTAATAATCTGAACAATAAAGATTTAATTAAAAAAAAAGAAAATAGCATTCTAAGCCTAAAATCCAGTATAAAGTTCACAGTTAGGCTTCCTAAATGTGTTTTGTTTACCACACAGATAATTCTATCTTATTTGAATTAGTTGCCAACATTTATAAATGAGAAAATTTCACACAAAAATATGGATTTTCATCTTCTGAAAAACAGACTAACCTGGCCAACTTGGACTTTATTCTGTTTTATGTAAGTCATGCACTCTCCAGACCGATATGACTTGTTCTGACCTCCTCCCTTGTCTGCATTACTTACACAGCCTTTGAGTGCAGTTGAATTTGCCAGCTAGATTATCATAAATAGCTGGGGATTAAAAAACTATGCAATACCAACTAGACTATAATTACAGTAAGGAAAGATTACTTTCACTATTTACATGGTTTGCCTTTGGCTGCATATAAAACCCACTATTGCGTTTGCTGATCTGATATTTTTTATGCCCTCACCACTGTATCTTTCAATATTCTCTCTATAAAATCCAACATAAAATCTCATTTCAGAATTAACTCATTAGAAAATAATTGGTAACCTCTCCTTCCCCTAGTATGATGGGAACTATTTATCTGATTATTTTTCCCATTTTGCCTTTTGACTGTTAGGAAGATCAAAGCTATATTTCTGTTTCTACTATAGTGTATGGGAAGGTATAACTTAAACATGTATATCTATTTTTCTCCTTTTATTGCTATTTTGTTTCAATATATATATTCTCAATTATTATTATTTATATACTTTCAAAAGTTCAACTTGACAATTTCATACTTGCATTTCTTATAGGTTACCTAAAATTCTTTGTGAAATTAGAGTATAAATAAATATGGTTAAATTTTAATAACAGTATAAAATTATAGCAAGAAACAAAGTTTATTCATCAAATGCCAGTCTATATCCATTTAAGATACAAATTTTTATTTGATTTTGTTTCTCCCCTTTTGAAAGTAGGATAAAATTATAAATAAATAATTTCTTGGTATCTTTTCTGGATAATTTACTATAAAATATAGTAGTGATTTGCAACCTTTTTCACCTCATGGTGCATATAAACTATTAAAATTCTGCAGCACACCAAAAACAAGATTTTTTGCTAGTCTGACAAAAAAAAGTATAATTTTGATTGATTTACCAAAAAAACCCAACACACACACAAAAACAAACAAACAAAAAACAAAAACCCCCACACCTCTAATACATTTGTGACTTTTTAAAAATCAGGTGCCTATACTTGTATGTAAGAATTTCTGGTACCAAGAATTAACTAATCAGACACAACTGTATTATGCAATGTAACCGATAACAGGCAACTCTATTATATGACGTATATATTTATGATTTAAAATAAGGCATTCACACTGGACAATTATTGTGTTGACTGTTGTCACAGTGCCCTACCTAAATGGTCAGGTATTGAATGTTTTAAAAATTCTTGTGGCACACTGGTTGAAAATTGCTGGACCGGGGGGGAACATGGAACCAGCTCTGAAGAACTGCCAGGGCTTTTAGGGAGATAGTCTGATCATTTCCCTTATGATTCATTGATTTAACTTGATACTGACATGTTTCAGAAAGGATTTAGGGTAGCTTGAAAAGATATGTATATATCGAGTTAGAAGCCACTAACATAAAAACTTGAAAGATACATAAAGGGAATTTAAGGGAATTAAGTGGGAGGTTGGTTCAAACAATACATGCCCTGACATCCTATGTAACCACTTGTTAGAGGTGAGGCACAGAGAACTTGACTCTAGCTTTTCTGGTAGTCAGAATAACCATTTATAAAAACATAGAACCCATGGGGTAAACGCAAGCCCCGTGCACAGTTGAAGCACCAATATTCCTGATGCAGAAAGGCATACTCTCTGATATAATAATAAGTGTTTTCAATAGCAATCTAACAATAAAGACTCTGGTAAACTCCAGAGGACAGTTTCTTATAAAATCTCCCCAAACCAAGTCATTAGCATCATGCCAAACCACCTTCCCCCATTCAATAAAAACAATTCTAGGGAAACTTGATGTAGTCTAGAAATGTGGCTTCCTGCTGATCTCACTTAATTCAGGAATGATTTGGGGGTATCTATTTGAAAAAAAAAAAGAAACTGTAGTTCAGTTACTTTTCTGTGATATGTTTCCTTCCATTCAAGCTTTAGAAAGCTAACTATTGAGCCAAAGATAATACTTCTGGTTAGCCCCTGGAGTACACTTAAGCACAAAGCTCTCTGGTAGAAATGGTCAGCTGGTTGGGGTGGGAAGTGACATCCTCTTTTAGAAATTGTGGGACCTGAAATGATACTTCTTGAATTGAAAGGCTGCTCACCTTCATTAACCCACTGACTCACTGATTGATTGATTGATTCATTCATTCAACAAGTACTTACTGAGAATCTACTACATGGCAGACACCATAAATTAGAGCAAGGCTCTACTCCTAAGAACAGCCGTGGGCAAACTACGGCCCACGGGCCGGATCCGGCCCGTTTGAAATGAATAAAACTAAAAAAAAAAAGACCGTACCCTTTTATGTAATGATGTTTACTTTGAATTTATATTAGTTCACACAAACACTCCATCCATGCTTTTGTTCCGGCCCTCCGGTCCAGTTTAAGAACCCATTGTGGCCCTTGAGTCAAAAAGTTTGCCCACCCCTGCCTAAGAAACTTACCTAATGGGGGATAAAGACAAATAAAATGACAAATATAAGGAGATCATTCTAACAAAGGCATAAAAAGACATTCTCTAAGAGAAGAAATGAGCTGAGGAAGTACTGACAAGACATGACAAGATTCTCCTCAGAAAGTAGTTTTTAGTCTGATTAATCAATTTCCTAGCACCTCCTATAAAATAAACTGGCAGCCTAAAATGAGGTACTTTATGCTAGCAGATCATTAACCACAACCCCATAAATATTGTGGAATAGTTACTGAAACCATTCATTCTGTAACACCTGTTAATAAAAGTTTTGAACCATAGTATATATATATATATCAGATACTCTATTTCATATGTACTAGCTCATTTCACAAGTTTTTGTACCCTCCGGATGACCCTATGAGGCAAAGTAATGATATTAATTAGCTTCTTACCACAGATAAGAGGAATGGAACTGTAGTAACCATCATAGGTCCTGAGGCTCAAGCCCAGTGCCTGGCTCTCCATGTCTATCCTCCCAGGTGGTAATTGAGTAGCAGGACCAATGGTCTTTTAAACTCCCCTCATGATTCATATAAATAGTTTATCTTTGTATTCTCCATAATGAAAGGGTATAATTCATTAATCTTAAAATTATTTCATTTAGATGCTGTAGTAATAGTATAGGGTGAGTTCTATGTGAGCATTAATGGCTGCAAGTTTACATATATAAATTAGCAAATGGAAAAGTTCTTTGAACAATATTACATTATTTCCACCTGATTTTTGGACAAGTATACCAAAAATCTGTATTGGAATGTTTGGGCCTCTAAACTGTGTATATTCTTTTTTAAAAAAATATATTTTTATTGCTTTCAGAGAGGAAGGGAGAGGGAGAGAGATAGATAGAAACATCAATGATGAGAGAGAATCATTGACCGGCTGCCTTCTGCATGCCCCACATTGGGGATGGAGCTGGCAACCGGGCATGTGCCCTGACCAAGAATTGATCCATGACCTCCTGGTTCATAGGTTGATGCTCAACTACTGAGCCATGCCCACTGGAAGTAAACCCTTTATATTCTTTATAAAGGATGTTGGTTTGAGAAGTCCAAGTTTATAAAGCAAGAAACTGAAATATATATTTGAAGAAATTCATAGTTAGCTAATAGGTACTTAACAAAAAAGTGCAAGGATTACACCACGTGTGCAATCAGGTGGCTAAACAAATTTCAGACACATGCAATGGTTCTAAAGTAGCTGGGGTGACAGGAATTGTCCTTGAGTACTTGTTCAGCTTGAACTTATATGTCATCTATAGAAAATAAAGAAACCAGACTTAAATCTGGTCAGAAAGGGGAAAATGTGAGCCAGAATCCAGGCTTGGGTGATGTGCTAACCAAACTGATGCTTTGGGTCCCTGCCCCTCAATCTGCCTTTACTGGTTGATCCTACAGCTAAGATTTAGTGGTTCCCATAGCAATTTATTATGACTTGGCTTTTTAGGGAGAGAGAGAGAGAGAGAGAGAGAGAGAGAGAGAGAGAGAGAGAGAGAGAGAGAGAGAGAGAGAGAGAGAGAGAGAGAGAGAGAGAGAGAGAGAGAGAGAGAGAGAGAGAGAGAGAGAGAGAGAGAGAGAGAGAGAGAGAGAGAGAGAGAGAGAGAGAGAGAGAGAGAGAGAGAGAAGAAAAGGGGAGGGGAGGGAAGAGAAGAGAAGATTATTTAAATAAGATCCTGGTGAAGCTCCAAAGTTTTACTTTGAATATTGCTCATCAATGTGCTAGAGATTAGCTATTTAGCCACGCCTTGCCAGGCAGGATGTGTTTCATGCTGGCAGCTCCAAGAGAACTGACTGGGTTATGAGCAACCTGCTGGTGTGGAGTGAGAGCTTGGACCCTCTTCCCCTCTAAGCTCACAGAGATGCTTGGCAGCCACACTCACAGTGGGATTTGAAAGCCTTAGCCTCTCCAGATCAAGCATGTGCGAGATGAGCCGTGGAATATCTACCTAAAGGGTTAAAGAAGCAAATAGCCATCCAGTCTGGATAATCCAACCAGCGAGGTTGGAATGCAGAGAGGAGTTAACTATAATATAATCAACTAACACTATGAAAATATTTCTGAGATTTATCCCATGTGCTGCTATTCAGTACCAATGGGTTCTGTTCCTAAATAATCATTGAGAAATTTTCCATTTAAATTGACATGTCTGGCTTTAAAAGAATGGCCCACTGGCAAGGAATTCCCCTATTCCTACATTGGCTCCTGGTAGTGCTCTATTAGATTCTACTACCAAAATCTCTCAGGCTGATTAGCTCTGCCATGAGGTCTGTAGATTACAATAAAGTTAAAAGATCATAAAAAAATAATCGACGCAAACAGCATGTGTGTTGGTGTGTACATTCAACAAAATATCTGAATTAAGAGTAAAATCAAGCTTATGAAACACGGGACCTAGAGTCATTCAACTCTACATTCGACTCTTTTCTTTGCTACCTATTGATTGTTTGCAGTGAATAGTCAGGCTTCTTACTGTCTCTCTTGACTCTCACTTTCTTTATCTTATAGAGAAGGAGCCATACCTGCCTCACAGGATTGTTGTGAAAAATAAATGATGCAATGTGGGTGGGAGCATTTAGGAAACTATAAATTGTTACATAACTCTAAGGCGGTGGTTCTCAACCTTCTGGCCCTTTAAATACAGTTCCTCATGTTGTGACCCAACCATAAAATTATTTTCGTTGCTACTTCATAACTGTAATGTTGCTACTGTTATGAATCGTAATGTAAATATCTGATATGCAGGATGGTCTTAAGCGACCCCTGTGAAAGGGTCGTTTGACCGCCAAAGGGATCGCGACCCACAGGTTGAGAACCGCTTCTCTAAGGTGTTATTACTGTCACTTTACCTTGGAATTAGTCATGTCAAGCTTCAGGAATGAAGTGATACTTCTAGAGCACACAGAAGTGTGGGAGTAGAGGGAAAGGAGCAGGAAGATCATTCCTATTTGGCTTGTGAGTTGAATGAACATGTCCTATGTGCTATGATTCCAGCTAGTTGTACTAGGAATCAGGCCTGGAGGTTTCCCAGAGCCAGGAGTATAAGGATGGAGAGGCTGGCTCCCAGCAGTGAGATGCTGGCCAGGGACAATGATTTTGGTGAGAACAAAGGGTCTAAAGTTGACATTGGTGGGGACTTTATTGGACAGTTTAGTGCTTCTCAGACATTAGCCATGATCAGAATAACCTGGGGGACTTTAAGAACACATATTGCTGGACCCCACTTGCAGAGTTTCTGGTTCGGGAGGTATATGCCAGGGCCTCAGAATTTGCATTTCAAACAGGTCCCTGGTGGCTCCAATGTTTCCGATCCAGGGGCCACACTTTGAGAACTACTTAAATAGATAGCATAAGAGCCCTAGCCAGTTTGGCTCAGTGGATAGAGTGTTGGCCTGCAGACTGAAGGGTCCCAGGTTCAATTCCGGTCAAGGGCACATGCCCGGGTTGTGGGCTACATCCCCAGTTAAGGGCGTGCAGGAGGCAGCCGATCAATGATTCTCTCTCATTATTGATGTTTCTCTCTCTCTCCCTAAGAATTATAGCCCTCAGCAGTTAAACAACTGAATCTGATTCTGCTAGCTTAAAGATAAAGGGAATTTTCTTAAAGCTAACTAGGGTGATTGGATGGTTCCTAAAAGGACAGGAATCTGATTTAGATACAGGCAGGAACTAGAGCAATTCTGGTCCCAGCAACACAACTCCTTTGTCATGATGCCAGGGCATCACTGTAAAATATACCGCTGTTTTTCCTCTCTTGCTTCACCTAAATTAATATTTAGAGTCCAACTGACTTAGGGCTGACAGGATACTTTGACGTATAGGCCCTCTAAGGGTGTGTAGAATGGGAGAGATGCCACTGAAAAGAGTATCAGGGTAATGTTGCTAAACGTGTTAATGGATACTTAGGCAACCAAAAACAGCAAGGCAACAAAGGAAGCCCATCTCCTCTATCATAGCATGAAAAGACCAATTAACAGAGGGCGGGAATTCTAGGGGAGAGAAGTCTGCATTTGATCTAAATTGGGGGCTCTTGTAGATTCTCAACTTAGAAAGCAAAATGACAGTTGAGAACTTCCTTTGAGAAGGAAAGGGAGAAGTTAAACCAACTTTCTGGGGGTATTCCTGGTAGCTCCTCCACGCCCTCCATTCCTGATGCTGAGCTTCAGGACCGTTGCTACCAAGTCTAAGTGTGTCCTCAGGAGCTTCTCACTTCAAAGACACACTCATCTATCCTACAGCTTGAAGCACGCTGTTTTATTCATTGGAAGGGTTCCTTCTTCAGGATATTTTAAAATTTTAGTTTATTATGAAATATTTTAAGCATACAGAACAGTATAGAGAATAACATAACACTCAGGTGTCTACCACTCAGTTATCCAGATTTCTCTTTTTGAAATAACCCCATAAAATATTATAGAAATTTTGGCACTGGTCAGGTCTTGGGGGTAGCTGGCCATTGGGATGGAGGTGAGGGTAGGGAGGCAAACCTCTGGACTACTGCAGATAACCAGATCACCAATGATGGAGTGGAGGGACAGGGCTGAGTATTTATATCCCCAAAATGTTAAAAATAGGCAAGCAATGGATTTAACAATTTGGAAGGCATTCATTTTAAAAGGATTCCCCCCCACCCCATAAAAATCCCTAGTCCTGACTCAAAGCCCTAACACGGACAATTATCTTTTAGTGATTGTAAACATTCACTCCAAATATTGTTTAACACGTTAAGTGCCCAGTCAGTCACCGGTGACTGACACTATACTTTCCCTCCGGAAGACAAAACAGTCTGGGCGTTTAACGTGTTAAGCTCGCTAGGTCTCTAAGCAGATAAGTAATCATGTGGGAGGGAGTTATAAAAACACCCAGGCAGGTTAGCCCTGTGGGTGGCTCAGAGTGAGTACCCATGTAGGCGTTGGGAAGGGCAACCCTTTGTAATCTTTTGAAAATATAAGCAAAGTGATTAGGCAAAGTAAAGATAATGGAAAGAAATTTTAATCATCAAAATATTAGCAGTGACAACTCACTCTGAAATGTTTAGGCTTGTATTTCCTCTTCATTCCATAGCTGTCAATTTAATTATACAATAATATAATTCAATTACTGGATTCTAGAAAAGTAAACTCTTAATAAAAGGAAGCCAGGACCCCTATGTTGCTAATTTTCATGTTAAGACCATAGTTTCCTTTAGATGTTCTTACTGCTGCTGAAATAGGGGTTTCCCACGACTGTGTTTTCTTCATGTGTTATTTTTCTTTTTATTTCTATTCTAAGAGATCATTACCTTTTTTCTTTCATGTTATATTTTCAAAATATCAATTTCAGATTAAAGTTATGCTTTATGTAACTGGTATTTTTAAGGAATAAAATATCGTAAAGTAATTTTCCTAGAGATTTAAATACCGAGATAAGGTTATTTTTAATTTAGCCATTTTAACAATTCATTTCCATGAAATCTGTGCAAAGCCCTGAGCCAGACACGTGAGAGGCGTAAAGATAAGCAGACTCGCTCCTATTCTCCAGGGGCTCACAGTCTTGGGGAAGAGCCAGGCCACATCAAATAATCTATTGGGGGTCAGAGTGTGACAAGTGACTGAAGAGAGGGACAGAGAAGATCTGTGAGAAGACCAAGGAAGGAGAGATTAATTCTAGTTTGATGGTGAGGGGAAACTTCCTGGAAGGAACAATATCAATGAAGAATGAGAAAACTCTGGCAAACACAATGGTGGGAACAGATATTCTAGGTGAAAAATATACCAGGAGCAAAGTCTCCAGGACAGGAATGCATGGGTGTACTTGGGGGTCACAGATGTGTGATGGAGAGGAGGCAGGAAAAGGAGTCAGGCCCTCATTTTCAGGAGGCTGGACTTTATTCTGGGATAATGGGCAAACGTTTTCTTACAATAGGCTTTCAAAGAGGAAAGGACATGGTTGGAGTAAAATTCAATTCAATTCAGCACTTGGGGTAGTGGGTACAGAAACATATTCTTGGTGCTGTCCTTAATGACCTTCAAGTCTAGTGGGAGATGGATGTATAAACAGATAATGTCAATAAAACATATTTTGAGCTAATACAGATGTCTGTACAGGAGACTGTGGCAGCCTAGAGAAGGTACTCTGGGGGACAAGGGAGAAGTTGATCCCTGATATGAGCCATACAAGAAAAATAAGAATTACTTGTATAAAGAGGAGAGGGAACCAGCGGTTCTCAACCTGTGGGTCACGAACAATGAAAATACATCGTGCATATCAGATATATTTACATTACGATTCATAACAGTAGCAAAATTACAGTTGTTATGAAGTAACGGGAATAATTTTGTGGTTGGGGGTCACCACAACATGAGGAACTTTATTAAAGGGTCGCGGCATTAGGAAGGTTGAGAACCACTGGCAGACCAAGAGAACAGAGAGAGCAAAGTCACAAGCACCAGCTGACACTGGATGTGTAAAGACAACAGGTCCATTTTACTGGCCTGTTCAGCATGAGCCAGAGCGAGGGGAGTGAGTGAGAAGAGGGAGATGAGGGGTGGGATGGTCTTTTGGAAATGTCCCTCAGGGTGGAGTCAGGGAAACAAGGAGACTACTAGGGTGGTCAAGGCCTACAGTAGTGTTACATTTAGGAGGCACGGCCCAAATGGGAATTCCAAACTTTACACACGACATGTACTGCCTGACAACTCTTATTAATACTCCCGGTTATTTCCTCATCTCAAGCATCCCCAGAACTCCCAGGAGCCTTTCAATCTCCCAAAAGAGCTTCCGCCCCATCTATGGGGTTCCCTTCCCACCCCTTGGTTCCTTAGTTCCCTTTCTCTTTTCTGTTCTTCCCATGGGACACCCCTTCTCCCTGTGAGTGCTAATTCTTGGCTCTGTTTAGTTTTCTGCCCCATCCCAAATCTTTCCATGTCGATTTTAGCCTTTCTCACCTCTGCAGCGAGGGCCCATAATGTGAAAGCGAGTGGGCTACATTGTGATTGGGAGGCTAAATTGGCAATGGAGGCAGAGAGAGGTAGGGTTCTAATACTGCTTCTTCCATCTAGAATAAATGCCAGCAGTGTGGTATTATTCACCATGACTAGGGAATACAGAGGAGCATATTTAAGAGATGGGAATAGAAGATGATAATTTTGACTTTATATATGCTGAGCTTGGAATGTCAGCAAGATAGTCAGATGATATTTAGCAAGCACAGTGCTTTAATTCTATGTAATAGGCCAGCAGTCTCCAAACCTGTGTGTTTAAAATGCCATTTATGGTCAAACACCAAAGACAAATATCACGCTCTGGTCCTTCCTTGGAGATTGATTATACACTGGTAAGTCCTGTAGGAAAACACCCATTTAACTTAATTTCCAATGCTTTTTCCATATTTTCCCCCAAATATCTATTAACATCATTTGGAATGTTTTTTCCCGGAACAATGTTTTAAGAAATGCTTATTGGAGCACCAAGGAGCTGTAATCTGGGGATGATTAAAATAGGAGGAACTTGGTAGGGATGGAGGGGGTTATTTGCATGGAAGTGAGAGTTGAAGCATTATGAACTGGTGAGTCACCTAGAGAGAAAGAAGATTGGAGATAGAATCTTTATAAACACTGATTGATGCCGTAAATGGCATGTAGGAATATAGTTTGGAGAGGCAGCAAATTGTGAGAGAAAAAGCATGGGTTTCAGAATTAACATGTGTGAAAAGTGATCTAATCTCTAAATCTCAGTTTTCTTATCTGAAAAATAATGCCTACCTTGATGGGTTGTACTGAGATTTAAAATAGAATATATGAAGCACCTACCGCACAGTATACACCTAATCCACTCTCAATAATCAGTGTTATTCATATTATCTTTATTTAAGTATTGTTGATGAGTGGAAGCATAACGTTGATGATCACACTGCTATATTAAATCTGAATGTTGGAACAATCACGTAGGAGAAATCTCAGTCATTGGTATCAATACCCTCAAACAAGGAAGCAATCCCAGTTCAGACAAGCCTGGGATGGGAACAGTGGGGGACAGGAATAGCATCCACAGGAACGAGGCAAGGGAAGAAGACACCACAGGAATTTCCCTAAGGCGCCCATGACTATGTTTTTTCATCAGTTTTTCATGAAGAGATGCTGGAAGCTACTATTCAGAACCTTAGTGAATTATTTGCTCTCCCTAAAAAATTCTGAGCTAACCCCCGCTGGGCATCTGGCAGTAGGTATCAATCAGGCCAGAGGAGACGTCCCCTGACAAGAGCCATTATCCGGCATCCGCAGGGGCAGGCCAGGGGAGAGCCTGGGGGACAGAATACTGGGCTAATGAGACAGACTTCTGTCTGAAGATGTCACAGTGGCACAAAAGCAGCCTCAGTCACTTCCAGTATTGGTCAACTGAGCATACAAGGTCAAAAAAGATTTTGAATTTAGAGTTAAAAGCTCTGCTAACTGCCACAGCTGGTTAGCTCCTCTCCATCCCAGCGCAAAACTGGGACAATTACCGTGATTTTATCTGGATCAGCTCATTTCAAATCCCAAAGGGATGGTGACTAGAATTTATTATTTTGCAGTTTTTTTGTGTCTTTTTTTTCTGTAGGACTCCTGGACTACAGCCTCTCAGGTCTCACTCAGAGTCCCCAGAGAGGTTTGTTGTTCATATTGGCCATTTAACATGACTGGCCAGTGTTCTTAATTGAGAAGCCATCCCATGACACCCACGATGTAGACAGAGGTCACTAAAGATGTGAGCAAGTCTTTGAGGAAGCGCTTAGAGCATCAAGGTTATTCAGATCCTTGGGAAGGGACAGCGTCAGGGTGACGGCTGATTTATGTGCGTGGATGCACAAGGGTATTGTGGCAGGAGTTGCTCATTAGTTGTTCTCTGAGTAAAGCGAGGCTAAAATATAAATGAAATCTACCCTAGAAATTCATAGGGTCTCTCTCAGGGATGTACTTCCTGTTGAAGATAGACAATTCGGTATCAGATTTGTTTCTATGATCAGCTAAAAATCATAAGACTGGGGCAGAACGAATACAGTATATATAAAACAGTAAACAGTGCTGCTTGAAATAGTGTTGAAAGACTGGCAGTTTCAGCATTACCTGAATCTAGCATCACCTAGCAATACGAAGCCTCAGGTTCCACTCTAGGTATACAGGAAGCAAAATCTCTAGGCAACGTGTTTTTAAAAATACTCTACATTAAAAATAAATAAATAGAAAAATAAAAGTTTTCCAGATAATTCTTGCTGTGCTAAAGTTTAAGAAGAACTGCTGTAGGCCTATATTCAATGTGTCTAAAATTTCCACTTCCATGTAACTCACTAAACTAGCCTGGCTTCCTTGTCTTTCTACTCTTTGTTTCCAGCTGTTTTATCCTGGTGGTACCTGATCAGACCACCTGGTTATATAGGAACTCAGTTTTATGTTTAGCATCCACATAAATCAGAATTCTTTTATGCAACTCAGCATAAAAATACTGATTCTTAGTCTTGTGATTTGGTTTGCAGCAAAAACACCACAGTTATTATTTATGTATTTATTTTTATATATTGATTTTGAGAGACGGAGAGAGAGAGAGAGAGAGAGAGAAAGAGAGAGAGAGAGAGAGAGAGAGATAAAAACATCAATTTCTTGTTCTCCCTACTTATGCATTCATTGATTCTTTTTTTTTTAATTTTGTTTTATTGCTTAAAGTATTACAAAGAGGTTGATTCTTGTATGTGCCCTCACCGGGGATGGAACCCACAACCTTGGCATATTGGGACAACATTCTAACTAACTGAGCTACCCAGCCAGGGCTTGAATGACCAGTTATAACTTCTGAAATTTTTCTGTTCACATCCAGGATAACAATGGTATAAATTAAGAGATGAGAAAGGAAAGAAGTGCTTACATGGGCTGTGAGTTGCTCCTGGGAAGCTTTCACTTCAGCTTGTAATTTCTCAATGTACTGAAATGGAGAAAAGTTTAGAAACAAAGTATATAACTATTCTTTTTACATATTCAAAGTATTCCAGATATAGATATGTACCAGGTCTCAAATCATTGAATGGCATTATCTCAGCTAGAGGTTTTGAAAATTTTCATTAAAGAAATTATTGCATCCATCCCTATCTCTTTTCCATCCTATGGAAGAGCACAATGATAAAGGACATGAGTGTGTTAAGAGTTAGAAATGATTGGGAAAAATAATGCTTGCTGATATACTGTAGGTAATGCTAATCTACCTTATATCCTATAAACATGTATATGAGGCCAAATGGGTTTGTATCTGCCTTTGTAACACATGGATATGTTTTTCTAAGAATATATATATTATAAATTTATATGATAACCATATATAAATGTCGAGAGATCCAGAGGTTAATAACTTCTTATAAAGGAATTGATTAAAAGCATATGCCAAATCTTCTGATCCACTGTTTTATTACATAGAAACTATTCCTTGATTGAAACCTTGAAAACTAAGAAACATTTGTATAGTCAATACCATTTGCTAAATAAAGTATTCAGATAATACGGTTCAAAGGGATACATGTCAAACAAACTTTAAAAATATTACTATGTAAATATTTATCAGGGAATACAATTACTAGTATGTTTAGCAAATACAAATATTATTTGCCATCTTGAACTTAAACCCAAACTTCCAACCCAGCCAGTAAGGACTGCAGAATTGTCAGTTCACATCAGTTTAGGTAACTTTTAAAATAAAGATGATCTTTCTTCTACTACATACCTGGTCTTTTTCAAGAACCATTTTTTCGTACGGTTCCCCACTGTGTTCCTTGTGGTCCAGAGCCTTTAGTTTTGCCTCCAGCCAGGAAATTTGCTCCAGCAGTTTTGACTTTGTTTCTTCAGAGGCTGAAAGCTAAAGACATTTGCTTGTAAGGGTATATCGGCACAGTGACTTTTTTAAAAGCTGCTTTTTAAAAGTCCAATTTATAAAATAATTACCTCCACCAATACCTATTAAATATGAAAATGGCTTCTTGACTATTCCTCATAGATGACAGATGAAACAACATCATAGAGAGGAAAATAACATTGCTTTTACTTAGTTTTTCATAATAAAGATTTTCTGGGCAAGAGATGAGACCAATAGTTACAGCAGGCAGAGAGATTTCTAATGTAGTGATCTCAACCGTCATCTTTATTATGTTTCCAGATCACTTTATTTGTACAGCTGTATCTGAAATCTGTACTGTGCTTTCCATGTGGTTCTTGAAACTGAACTCTTGGGGGACTACAGTTCTCTAGAAAGAGTAGGAATTCTGACCCCCTTAAATGATTACCATATAAGCAGCTGGGTAGATGGAGCTAAAGGGAAAAAATGCAGGAATTTCAAGTTGAAGTCTGATCAAAGGCTAGTCTATGCTAAACTTAACAACAACAACAAAAAAAGTCTAGAAGTGACTTTCTTTGTTTTACTGTTTGTAGATTCCTCTTGAGGAAAGTGGTAGTTTGATAGTCCCTAGTCCCTTAATTCCCTTGGAGAGCCCTGGACCAGCTTTTCCTTTCATCCAGGCAGCTTGCTGTGCGTTTCCTCTGTAGGTCAGCAACAATTCTGAGAGTGCCTGGAAAGGGACACACAGCCTTGTATTCATTCCAGGTCCAGCGTATCCCCTGGGCAGGCATCTCAGAGGACGCATGCCGCCTTCATGTTACTCTAAGCATTATTGTGAAGCATATTGTCGCATCTTGAAAAGTGCAGCCAGTATTTAATGACAATTTACCAAATATAAAGAGGTTGATCTGCTGTGGAAATCAGGTGGGAACATCATATATACTAGCATCCATCCATCCATCTACACAAATCATCCACTTAACAAATATTTGTCTAGTTGGCACTCTCCACAGCCATTATGTTATATGCTAGGTGTTGGGAAGCACACGAGACTTGATTGGAAAGTTGTAAGGTGGACATTCTGATAAAAGGGAAGTGTGTGGAAGGTCACCTGCCCTGTTTATCGGAATTCTGACTTAGGGGAGACTTAGGGGAGTGTCGAAGGCAGTGCCCCTAATTATTCCTTGATATTTCCAAACAAGACTGTGAATGTGTAGACCCCCGGGTGTTTACTGGAATCCTTATGCTTAATCTCTAGATGCCCTTGCCTAGAGGACAATGTAAACACATGTGTCCTCCCAAGATTACACACCTACTGATGGTATCTAAAGATAAAAACTACAATAAAAGGCTAACGAGGCAGGCAATGGAGGCGGCCTGGCTCCTTCCATGGGCCGTTCCTTAGCCCTCTCCCCCACAGTGAAACTGTCGGAGTAACCTGTTCATCCTTCGTTCAGGGGCTGCTGGTCAGCCCCGGCAGCTAGGGATTATGAAAGTGAAATGTAAGGACCAGCAGGAGCACATATGTCATGCACCACTGGCTATGCCTTTCTACTCTCCGTGACTTAGGAGGCCTGTGGTGCTCCTCGTGGGCACTAACACATTTAACTCTTGGGTGCATGATGGTTTGGGAATGTAACCTTGTTTCTCTTAGCACCCTATCTCATTACACAGTTTAGAGTAATAGCTTAGCATACACACTCTTAAATCAGACCCTTTGGGTAAAAATCTCAGTTTGTTACTTACTATCTATGTGATTTGGGCAAGTTGTTGATTCTCTCTGGGCTTGATTTTCTTATATGTACATGGGAATGGGGATGAAGAAGTAGTACTTACCTTATGGGTTTGCTTTGAGGATTATTTGAGTTTATACAGGGAAACACTAAAAATAATGTCTGGAACATATCAAGTACTCAGTAACTATTATTATTTCGTCTACCTCCTCTAGATTGCAGTAAGCACTCATATGGGTTTTATCCAAATATTTATTAGTTATCCTATCTAATAATAGACAAACATGGTAATTGACTGTACCTTCACTACGCCTCCCATTGGCTAATCAGCGTGATATGCAAATTAACCGCTAACAAAGATGGCAGCTAATTTGCATAGTGCAGGCAGGGTGGTACAGCGCCATCCCGCCTGCCCTGTCGCCATCCGGGCCTGCTATCTGCGACCCAAAGTGGCGGGTGTCCTGTGTGCGACCCGACCCAGGGTGGCCGGGCGGGGCAGCGAAGGCTTGAAGGCGGCTCCGGCCGGAGCAAAGGCCTGGGTTCCGGGTGCCGGAGGAAAACCGGTGCCGGCAGCCAGGGGAAGGGAAAGCCTATTGCACGAATCTTTTCGTGCAACAGGCCTCTAGTCCTATATAATAAAAGGCTAATATGCAAATTGTCCCTATGGGCGGGAGTTCGACTGACCGGGAGTTAGACGTGGGCTGATCACCAGGGGGCGGCACAGAACATTGTGGGCCTTGGCAACGTGGCGCTGGCAGTGGGTGGCAGTAGAGGCGCTCTCAGCCCTGATGGGCCCCGATAAGAGTGGGACCCTGGCGGGATGTGAAGCAGGTGAGTGGGCGGTGCCAGGCCAAGGCGGGTGCGAAGGGAGGCCCCAGCCAGCACCCGGGGGAAGGGAGGCCCTGGCCAGCAGCCAGCAGCCGCTAGGGATCCTACCCACTCACGAATTTCGTGCACTGGGCCTCTAATCTAATTGTAAAACAAAATATCTGAAGACTTCACAGCCTCTATGAGCTAGTTACCTAAACTCAATTGTATTTGCTTTGTTCACTTCCTGCAACCACTCTAGACTTCAGGGGAAAAGGTCTCCAGGTCTAGTATTTTTTTTTTCACAATATATTCTTTCTCAGTCTGGCCTATTTTGTTTCCATATTTCTCCTGATCCTATAATTCCTCTAGTCACCATTTGGTTGTCTGTCTATCTACTCTTTATTGTTTTAGGCTTTTATTCATTCACTCAATAGATATTCATTTATTCACTCATTTGTTAAAGAGATATGTGGGACATTTATTATATGTCAGACTTTAGAGATAAAATATGTATTTATTATATGGAAGACTTTGGAGGTAAAAAATGTAAAAAAACTGATATTGTTCATATTCTCAAATACCTCAGACTATACAAAATATTTTAAAAACTATTATATAAGATGAAAGTGTATAGATAAATAATAATCATAATTAACATTTACTGGGTACATCTCAGGCATTCTGCCAAACCTTTTGTTTTCATGATTATTTAATCTTAATTCAGTTTCATACTCATTTTATCTGAAGACTTCAGATGAGAAAATTCAAGAAGTTCGATCTGGTTGTATAACTTGCCCAAGGAAGTACCAAGTAAGCGTTGGAACCCAAGCTTTTGGTAGTGGACATTGGGTCTGATACTGTAAACCCAAATTTGACCCCAGCTCAAGAAGTGGGGCCTGATAATCACAAACAATCCTGTTCTCATTGCTGCTGATTGGTTCAGGAATCAAGGCCTAAAAGCAATCGGAGCCTTGCTTTTCTTTGGCAACAGTTACCTCGTATGAGGAGATGTGATCTGACTTAGGCCACTCACTACACAGGAGGAACTTTGATGATGTGGAGAAGTGCTCTCTCTCTCCTCTATCAGATATGAATGCTCCTGTAGCCGTCCTATAAATATCAGGAAACCAGTTATGTGATAAAACCACACTCTGAATGGAAGAATAGAAAAAACCTGGTCTGGTTCACACTATTGAAATGTTTTATCAAACAATCTTGAAGGATGTCCCACCTTGAGACTTATACTTAGTGAGATAATAAGTTTCCTTATTGTGTAGGCGTTGAGTTTTCTATTACATTCTACCAATAGAATACTTGATGTCTGATTCCAAAATCCCATGCTCTTGACAACAAGTCAGTAAAATCCATAGAAAAACAGCAGTACCTACATTTATTCGGTAGCTACCTGCTGTGTGCTATCTATATATGTGCTACCTTATTCAATTGCTCAAAACCCTAGGAGAACTTTTATTTGTATTTCTTATTATTAACACTATTTAAAGATTGAGGAACCAGATGCTTTTAGTGACGAATTGCCCATAGCTAATAAGAAGAGGTTGGGTTTGGATCTAGATTGGTTTGCTTCTACCTCTGGGTTCTATATGACATCCAAACCCTAACTCTGAGGCTGCCTGCAGATGAAGACTGTGATTCCCCCCCCCACCCCCGCTCCCCCTTATTAGGTGGCCTTCAGCATTGTTTCTCACATGTTTGTTTACTTATTTACCTGAAGGAAATTAATTTTGTTTTTAAGGCTTGAGAATTCTGACCTGTCATCTTGCTTCCTTTTTATACGGACACCAACTCCATCTCATTCCTCTCCACCTGTCAGGGATTTCTGTCTTCATATCTCTTTCACTCAGATATGTTTATCTCCAGTTCAGCTTAACTCTAAAGCACTTGGTGTCAGGAGAACTATGTTTTAGTCTTACCCCCACAACTCACTGACACTATGACCTTGGTACCCATAATAGGATTTTACTATGCTACCTTTCTATATTTTTACATGCTAGTTCTCTAGTCATATGTATTCAAACTAGATTGTAAATTTTCTAGAAGGTTGAATGGAGAGTTCGGTTAAACTTACAGTAAGACATAATCAAATTGGCCAGGAACAAGCTTTGCTAAAATCGTTCCATTTATTAACTTTTAAACTATGAGTCTTAATTCGCAAATGTATCATCACCTCACAAAAGCAGGATAAAGGGATATTATTTCCTCTTCATGTGGGGCAAGTTTTAGTAATGTTGGGGCAAGAACTAGTAATTTACTGTTGGATTACATTACATAATAGTGAAACTGTTTATTAGCATAGGAAAATTGGTACTTCCCCAGTCCCTTTGAAAAACAGCCCATTGAATAAACCTGGTAATCCAAAAGGAAAGAGATGAGAGGAAAATAAGATAAAAAGTATACATTTAATTTTTTAAAAATGTAAGCGCTGCATAAAAGATTGTACTTTACATTAAGTCACAATGTTAGCTGCCAAAATTTTGAATTCACTCCATTGTTTTGATGGGGGTTTAGAACTTTTCAAAGCCTAATTTTCAATTCAGGAAACCCTTAGGATTTATGCCTAAATTTAAATTCAAATTCTAGGATAGAAAGCAAGGCATCAAAGTAAATAAGAGGAAATTCAAGTTAGAAGCTACAAGATATCACAATTGAACTTTAAAACTCTGGGGACTTTGGGCATAGCTTCCTTTCTTTTTTTCTTTTCTGTTCTTTTTTACTTTTTCCATAAGAACTAGTTTGTTTTATAGAGTAACTGTTTTGAAAGGTTAGTCCAACTTAGAATCAAGTATCTGCTTACAAAAAGAGAGTAGAAATTCTCCTAGTCTTGAAGGGATAATTTTTATATATCTTAGTTAGCCAGCTTTGCTGGAACGGATAGTTAACATGATGCTGGGAAGATAATATTCTACCTTTGACTCCTTTTGAAGACAAGGCCCCCTTCCCCTCTGTTCATGTTCCTAGCAACTGTGGAGTGAAGAGGTGATTTTAAAAGCATTAACAACATTTGTCTTAAGAATTGTGTAAAATAGACAACTTCATATTATACACTTGAAGCTGTGTAAATTCAGTTAAAAAAATTCAACTTTCAATATGTACCTCAATGTTCAATAAAGATCATTATAGAGATACTAGGGGCCCAGTACACGAATTTGTGCACCTTAAAAGGAACTGTGGGCCGCGAGGCTGCAGTGGGCACAGGGAAGGATCTCAGCTCATCCTCTGCACCTCCGTCTGGTCCCTCCTGCTGTGCTCTCCCCCCACACCCCGTCCCCTGTCTGCCAGCAGCCCCCCTCCGCCGCTGTCACTCCCACGCGCTGATGGTGCTAGCCCCTCTCACACCCACTGATGGTGCCGAGCAATTGGGACCGCGCTGGGTGCTGGCAGCGGGTGCAAGTGGTGGCTCTGGTGCCATTGGCGGGTGCGAGTGGGGCCGGTGCCAGCAGCAGGTGCGGGTGCCGGTGGCAGGTGTGAGCACCCTGTGGGACCGCGGCGTGTGGGAGCAAAGAACTTCCAGTAACTACCAGAGGATCATCCTGATGACAGCGACTGGTGCCCTGCCTTGGTCTGGCACCCCGCTCACCTGTTTCACCATCCCACTGTGGCCAATGCTCACCGTGTTCCGCACTCTGCCACCTACTGCCAATGCCTGCCATGTTCTGCACGTGCGCCCTGGTGGTCAGCGCACATCATAGTGACCAGTTGTTTGGTTGTTCCGCCGTTCGGTCTACTTGCATATTAGGGTTTTATATTTATAGATTACAATACAGTTACAACCAAAGGAAGACAAATTGTATTCGCTGTACAATGTATTGATACAGTCAAGAAAGGGTATTGATATATTTTAGAATTGTACTCAAGATAATAGTTAAAACAAAATGAGTTGAACTTCACAGAAGATGGCAGAGTAGGAAGCTCCAGAAATTGGTCCCTCCACTTACACAACTATTGAGCTGACAAGAACTGTCAGAACTAAGCATTTCAGAACTCTAGAGCCTAGGAGAATAGCTGTAGCATCCAGGAAAGAATTTTATGAGTAAAGAGACTGGCAAGCAAGGGAACCTCTGTCAGGTCACTGGCTAACTATAGAGATAATGGAACAGGAGACCTTAGTGACCACACATGATAAGCAATGCAGTCTTTGCAAAATTACTTTAGAAAAATAACTAGACAAATATATAACTGCAGACCTCAGCAAGCAATAATAGCAATTCTTGGGGAGGAGAATCTGATTTCCAGAGTTACCACATTACAATATTTAAAATGTCTAATTCTCAACAAAAAATTATAATTCTTACAAAGCCAAGTATTACCTGTTTATGAAAAGAAAGAAAGGAAGAGATAAACAATTATTTTTTAGGAAATCCAGACATTGAACTTTTGGATTTACTGAACAAATACTTTTTTTTTACTTCTTAAAGTATTACAAAGAGTATTACACATGTCTCCTTTTTCCCCCCCGCTTGACATTCCCCCGGCTTCCCCCACCCGCCATGTCTTGTGTCCACCTAGGATAAAAAAGAAGTATGTTAAATCAACAATCTAACCTCACACCTTGAAGAACTAGAAAAAGTACAACCAACACCAGTAGACCGAAGAAAGAAACAAAATGGAGAAAGAAAAACAGTAGAGAAAATCAATAAAAACCAAAAGTTGTTTTTTGAAAATGATAAAAAAGTTGACATATCTTTAGTTATATTGGTTGAGAGAGAGAGAGAGAGAGAGAGAGAGAGAGAGAGAAGACAAAAAAAAAACCTAGAAAAAAAAGAAGTGAAAGTGAAGACATTATTACCAACCTTTACAGAAATTAAAAGGAGTACGAGAATACTATGGACAATTAAATACCAACAAAGCTTACTAGATGAGGTGCAAAATTCCTGGAAACACACAAATTACCAAAAGTGATTCAAGAAAAAGTAGGGGAAAGAACAACAACTTCATAGATAGATAGCAATACAGTGATTACCAGAGGGAAAGGAGGTGGGAGTAAGTAGGGAAAAGTAAAGGGGGGAGCCATGGTTATGGAAGGAGACTTGACTTGGGGTGGTGAACACACAATACAATATATAGATGATGCATTGTATAAGTGTACCCCTGAAATCTATATAATTTTATTAACCAATGTCACATCAATAAATTCAATTTTTTTTAAAAGAAAGTAAGGAGACAGAATCAGAATTAAAAACTTCCCCCCAACAAAGTTCAGGATCAGATGACTTCACTGGTGAATTCAGTAAACATTTCAAGGACAATTAACACTAATCCTACTCAAACTCATCTAAAAAATAAAAGAGGAAATACTTTCTAAAACATTACCTTAATACCAACGTTAGGCAAAGATACTACAAGAAAAGAAAACTATAATATCTTTTATGAATATAAATATAAAAATTCTCAACAAAATACTAGCAAACTGGACCAACAGCACATTAGAAATAATATACTAGTACACCATGACCAAGTTGAATTTATCCCAGGGATGCAAGGGTGTTTTAATATTTTAAAAAATCAATTACTTTCATACATCACATTCATAGAATAATAAAACACACACACACACACACAACAGGAGCATCTCAATAGGGTCAGGAAAATAATTTTCAAAATTCAACATGATAAAAACACTCAACAAACTAAGAATAGAAGGAAACTTCCTCAACATGATAAAGGGCATTTATGAAAAACCCACTGCTAATCTCATTCTCAGTGGTGAAAGTGGATAGCTTTCCCCCTCAAATCAGTAACAAGACAGGATGCCTGCTTTCTCCACTGCTCTTCAACCTCATACTGGAAGTCCTACCCAGTGGGATTAGGCAAGAAGAAAACCCAAGGCATCTAAATTGAAAATGAAGAAATAGAACTCCGTTTGAAGATGTGATTCTATATATAGAAAATTTCAAACAATTCACAAAAACTAGGGTTAATAAATGGTTTCAGTAAAGGTTCAGAGTACAAGTAAATACACCAAAACCTTTGTTGCTATACACTAGTGTTTTAAAATGTAGGTTTTAATATTATTCAGGCATAGTGAGGCCAACAAATCAGGAGATGTTTGCCTTCAAAAGTATAGTTTGTTACAGTTCCTAGGAGGAGGGGTCATGTCACACCATGTGGGGGGCCATACTTTGGGGGAGGGGGGCGGAGACAATGTGGGGAATTACCAGGATCAGTCAAGAGGTAAAGGAAGCAAGAAGAAAATGGTGGGTAAGAGCATTTATTGTAGTTTCTGTGGGAAGGAAGGGGTGAGTCAGGATAAGCAGGATGTTTTGAGTAACTTGTCCCGAGTTGTCTGGTTGTGGTGAGTAAGACAGGTGAATAGTGTCCCTGAGTGTGTAGCCTGAGGGAGATGACCCTGAGGGTGTGAATTTTGGATTGATTAGTTTGCACTTAAAAGCCAGGCTCACAGGCAAGCCATTTACTATCCCTAGGAACTGGCTAACCCTGGGAGGGACAGTCTCTCCAGGATCAGTGAAACCCCAGATGTCAAAGAGTCTGAACTACAGAATATAAAAAGCATAATTAATACAACCAGAAATGAGCATTCTACAAAAGGAGATACAGGCATATCTTGGAGATATTGCAGCTTTGGTTCCAGACCACCACAATAAAGATAATATTGCAATGAAACAAGTCACACAAATTTTTTGGTTTCCCAGTACATATAAAAGTTATGTTTATACTATACTGTAGTCTACTAAGTGTGCAATAGTATTATATCTAAAAACAACAACAATGTATGTACCTTAATTAAAGCATGCTGCTAAAAATGCTAACCATTGTCTGAGCCTTCAGTGAGTTGGAATCTTTTTGCATCGATGTTGGATGGTTGCTGAAGGATGGGGTGGCTGTGGCAATTTCTTGAAATAAAACAGCAGTGAAATTTGCTGCATTGATTGACTCTTCCTTTTATGAGGATTTCTCTATAGCATGTTATGCTGTGTGATAGCATTTTACCCACAGTAGAACTTCTTTCAAATTTTGAGTGGATTACTGCTGTTTTATCAACTAAGTTTATGTAATATTCGAAATCCTTTGTCATTTCAACAGTCTTTATAGCATCTTCATCAGGAGCAAATCTGTGACTCTTCCTTTCACTTGAACACTTAGAGGCCACTGTATTGTTATTAATTGGCCTAATTTCAATATTATTGTGTCTCAGGGAATAGGGAGGCCCAAGAAAGGGGAATGATGGGAAACAGCCAGATGGTAAGGCAGTCAGAACACACACATTTGATGATTAAGTTTGCCATCTTAAATGGGCATGGTTCATGGTGACTCAGACAATTACATTAGTAACATCAAAAATCACTAATCATAGATCACCATAACAAATATAATAATAATGAAAAAAATTAAAATATTATAAGAATAACCAAAATGTGACAGAAACACAAAATAAACAAATACTATTGGAAAATAGTGTCAACAGACTTGTTTGATGTAGGGTTGCCACAAACCTTCAATTTGTAAAAAATAAAATAAAATAAAAAATGTATCAGCGAAATGCAATAAAGTGAAGCACAATAAAATGAGGTATGGCTATAAAGGAAGCAATTCTATTCACAATAGCATCCAAAAGAATAAATTACCAAGTAATAAATAACCAAAGAGGTGAAAGAGTGATATACTGAAAACTATAAAACATTGTTGAAGGAATGAATGAAGACCTAAATAAATGGAAAGATATTCCATGTTCCTGAATTGCAAAAGTTAATGTTGTTAAGATGGCAATACTTCCCATAGCAAACTACAGAGTCAATATAGCCCCTATTAAAATTACAATGGCTTTCTTTGCAGAAATGGAAAGCCAACCCTCAAATTCATATGGAATCTCAAAGATCCAGAATTGCCAAAACAATCTTGTAAAAGAACAACAAAGGTGGAGGACTCACACTCCCCAATTTTAAAATGTACTACTACAAAGCTACAGTAATCAAAACAGTGTCTTACTGGACATAAAGATAGACATGTAGATCAATGAAATAGAATTGAGAGTCCAGAAAGAGACCCAAATATTTATGACCGATTAATTTTCAACAACAGTGCCAAGACCATTCAATAGGTAAAGAAGAATTTCTTCAATAAATGCTGCTGGAACAACTGGATAACCACATGCAAAATACTGAAGGTGCACCCTACCTCACTCCATAAACAAATATTAACTAACATGAATCTAATTATAAGAGCAAACCCAAAAGACTTTTAGAAGAAAGCAGGAAAAAGTCTTCAAGCTCTCAGATTTGGCAGTGGATTCTTTGACACTAAAAGCACAAGCAACAAGCCCTGCCAATGTGGCTCAGTGGTTGAGCATCCATCCATGAGCCAAGAGGTCTCCAGTTCAATTCCCGGTCAGGGCACATGCCCCAGTTGCGGCTTGATCCCCAGTGCAGGGTGTGCAGGAGGCAGCCGATGGATGTTTCTCTCTCATGGATGTTTCTATCTATCCCACTACCCCACTCCTTCTCTAAAATATATATTTAAAAAGCACAAGCAACAAAATAAAAATAGTTAAATTGAACATCAAAATTTTAAAATTTTGTACAGCAAAGAACATTATCAAGATAGTGAAAGTAAACCTATAGCATGAAAGAATATATTTGAAAATCATATATCTGATAAGGGTATAGTATCCAGACTATATAGAGAACTTTACAATCCAACAACAAAAAAACAATCCAATAAAAAAAATGGGGGGAGAACTTGAATAAACATTTCTCCAAAGAAGTTATATAAATGGCCAAAAGCACATGGAAAGATGTTCAAGAGTCTCCCCAGTGCCAGGTAGATGTCACCATAAAGTTTAATTTTGCAATATATCTTTGGAATATTTCATTTCCTTCCCATTTTGTTATAAATATGTAACTCTATAAATCCACTTTCATTAATAATTTTATGAATAGAATTGGAAATATTTCTTTAAAAAATTTTTTTCAATTACAATTTACATTCAATATTTTTTATTAGTTTCAGGTATTCAGTATAGTGGTTAGTGGAATGTTTCTTAATTTCAAAAAGTCAACATCTTTGGTCATTAATTAAGGAAAAGCAAATCAAAATCACAATGAGATTCCATTTCACAGTCACTCTGATGGCTGTAATTTAAAAAAGTAAAAGTAAAAGGAGTTGGTGAAGATGTGGAGAAATAAAAACCCTTGTCCATTGCTGGTGGAAAACAGTTTGGTGGGTCATAGAAAAGTTAAAAATAGAATTACCATATAGTCCAACAATTCCATTCCTAAGTATGTACCCAATAGAAATAAAAACATATATTCACACAGAAACTTGTATACAAATGTTTATAGCAGCATTATTTATAATGCCTAAAGGTGGAAATCCAATGTCCATCAACAGATGAATAGATAAACAAATTGTGTCTTATACATACAATGGAATATTACTCAGACACAAAGGGGAATGAAGTACTAACACTTGCTATAACTTGGATGAGCCTCAAAAACATTATGCTAAGTGAAAGAAGCCAGGCACAAAAGGTCACATATTGTGTTATTCCTTTCATATGAAATATCCAGAATAGGTAGCCCATAGAGACAGAAAGCAGATTAGTGGTTGTCAGGGAATGGGAGGAGGGGAATGGGGAATGCTTATTTAATGGGTACAAAGTGTTCTGGAGGTGACAAGAAAGTGCTGAAACTTTTGAGAGGTTGTGGTTGCACAACATTTGAAGGCTCTAAATGCCACTGAATTGCATCCTTCAAAATGGTTAATTGTATGTTATGTGAACTTAATCTCCATGAAAAGAAAAGAAAATGACTTACTAATTAGCTCTCAGTGGTCAAGAAAATTGTTAGCATTACATCCATTTATTGAATGTTATTAGAAAAAAAATAACAAAATTGAATTGACTGGTTTCATTTTAAATTAATGAACACAAGTCTCAGACAGGCACTCAACAATGCTCTGAAATCAAAATATCATTATATTTTTCTTCTTGTAAATTAACTTTCCTCTTCCCTGAGATAACTCTTTATTACTCTCTACTCTTTTCTCTAATGTCATTTCATACTTTCTCTTCAAAATTCCACTTCACCCCTCACCCCAATGACCACCTCATCAATAATTCACAGAAAAAATAGAAGCTGCCAGATGGCCTGCTACTCCCTCACCTTCCCACCAGCCAGTATATAAACCTTGCTGCAGCAGACACTGCTAATCTGTTTCCCAAGAGTTGTTTCCCATTTATCCCTTGCTACCAGACAGTAGATTTGGATTAGCTAGCAGCCATGTGTTTAGAGGCACTTGGCTTTGTCTAGCATCAGGGAATGAATCACAACTGAACTAAGCCAGCCATGTTGGTCTCATTCCCGGGTATACTAGTAAAAGAGTATTTTAAGCATGGGCCTGCAATCCTTGGAGCCTGAGGAGAAGAATTTTACCAGCTCTGTAAAAAAGACACACAGGAGGAAGCACATCCCTTTTTCTCAGGATGTTTTGACTGAATATAATGCTTAAAACTGCTGCAGATACCTTACAAGCGTGGCACAGTCAGCACTGAGGACGGCAGAGCCAAGGATGGCCAACACCTATGCTCTTGGTGACATTCTTGAGCCACTGAAATATCCAAACCTGGAACTGCCTCCCCTCTAGACTTATTCTTTTGTGAGATGATAGCTGGCCGTCTGACACTACTTTAATTTGGCTTCTATTACTGGAAGGGGAAAGCATCCTTATTGGACAAACGGAGAAGAAGTTCTGACTATCAAAGGCCAGTCCTTCCAATTGGCTTTGAATCCCATCTCATTGGTCACAACACCTTTGCTTCTGGAATTTTCACCCTGCTCTCTCAATCCATTTCTGCATTACCTATTTCACTCTTTCTGGATGATTCTATTCAGCATATAAACATGTTACAGCAAGTCTCATGATGTATGAAAGCTGTCCATTGAACTCTCCGCATCTCCAATCATTCAATTTCTATGCTCCTTTTCCCATTCAAACTTCTTAAAATGATTGCCTCTCTACACTGTTATCAGTTTCTTACATACTGTCATTCTTTTTCTTTAAAAATGTTGGCTTATATAACTGAGAAGTCAGAAATAGATTTTTGTTTCGCTCACAACTAGATTTCACAAACTCCAAAGAACTCATAGTATCATCTCTTTTTAACTCTATATCTTTGTTCTGCTCCTATGTGTTGGCCTCATTATTTCCCAGTGCAGACAAACTTCCTTCACAGAGTGGGAAACGTTACCTATGGCCTTCCAAGTTCATGACCTCACGTGTCGGACAATTTACCCTCCAGTAACAAATTGAAAAAGGACTTGGTTTGGCCCGTGCCTGTTCATATGACCTCTCCTGGGTCAATATTTATGGTCAGGAAAATGGAATATCATATTGACTGGACCTATTCATTCCCTCAAAGTTCATTCCCTCTAGTCAAGGATACTGTGGTTGACAGTCACAGAATTATTACAAGATTAAAGTCAAGAGGAGCAGTTCTTCAGTAAAGGTAGATATAAAAACAGAGGCCAGTTAAATACCACCCTCTGGGTGTTCAGCACAATTACACCCTTATATTCATAAGTATATTCAATTCTTAAAATGCTCCCGCATAATATGGTGCATCTATTCTACGTAATCCAAAATGCACTCACCCCCTCCTGAAAGGAGACAACCCAAAGTCATCTCAAGTTACTGCATCTACCTTCACATTGAGATCTCCAAATTATGTGTAATACTCCCTGACTCAAATCCAGATGAGTCTCATCATCATATGGCACCTAAAGATCAAATAGGAAGTGTACCTCCCTAATATGTCTAAAATATAGGGCAATCACAATATAATTCCCCTTCAGGAAAAGGGACAAGGGAACAACTTACATTTGTGGCAGGCTATTGCAAACACCATTTCTACTAGTCAGAGATAATGAAGACGGTCCGGGCAGTGCAGTGACGGAGTTTTCTGAGGTTTGATTCTGTTGCTGACCTCAGGGAGGCTTTTCTTCTATGGCCACGATCAAGAAACAGGCTAGAGGGCATTCCTTTGTAGGGGTTGTACTATGTTTGAGTTTTGGTATGTCATTAATTCCTCTATTTGTCAGGATCATCTCAGTTATGTTACAGAAACACAGTTACATTGCCTTAGGTTAAAGAGACAGGTATTGGGTCATTTAGCTAGGAAGGAGCGGCACAGATGATTCTGAGTCTCAAATTAGATTCTCAGAATTTTCTCACTCTACCATCATTGGTGTGTCTCTGTCTCTGTCTCTGTCTCTGTCTCTCTCTCTCTCTCCCTCTCTCTCTCTCTCCCGGGAATCTACTGAGACCCTGGTATCTTGTCTCTGTCTTCTCTCTCCCTCTCCCTCTCCCTCTCCCTCTCTCCCCTAAACTCTTCAGTTGGCTTCTGTCCTCCACTACTCTACTGCAACTAATCTTGTCAAAGTTACTGATAATCCTCATTTTATCAAATGTAATGGACAAATTTCTGGTCATTTTTCAACCTCCCAGTAAAATATTACATTTGAACATCCCATGCCTCTTGAAACACTGTCTTCTTTCTGCTTCCAGGACATGATTCTCTGGATTTCTTCCTGGTTCTCAGTTTCCTTGGCTAGATTTCTCATTTCTTCCAATCCTCTAAATATCGAAATCTGAGAGTTTGGTCCTTGGCCCAACTCTCTCCCTTATCTGCACTAATTCTCTAGCTGATTTCTTAGGTGCCATGATTCAAGTGATAGTCACATGTTTATGACTCACAATTTTTTTACATAGTGTCAGACACATACACACACACACAAGTAATATTGTCACTTGAATGTATACTAGGTATCTAAAAATTAGCGTATTCAAAATGAACTCATACCATATGTCTTCCCCAAACTTCTCTCTCTCTCAATAAATAGAACCACCCATCCATGTGTTTAAACCACAATATATATGAAACTTCTCTTTCCCTCACCATTCATCCAGTTGATCACAGAGTACAATGATTAAAACCTCACCATTAAGTAATGTGAATTTTTATTTTCATCTCCTTTCATTGCCTGTACTCCTAGATCTTCTCCTCCAAACCCACACCCATATACACAGCAATTAATACTGCAGAATAGGTTTCTGGTGTCACTCAGAAACCACTCAAAAACAAACTGAGTTGGCAAACCTTGTGGAGCTCATGCTACAGAGAAAGGAGTGACTTCATTTAAAAACAAAGCTTCCCTTGTGCTAAGTGCTTCACAAGCTGACTTAGACTAGTACTACAAACTATGAAATTCTTTGGCAATAAATAACAGAAGCAAGCACTTTAAAAATGACCTAGCCTATCTGTGGAATGGGCAGGAACCTCTGGCGCTGAAGATACACACTTCGTTCACAGAACTGGTTTGGTCTCATTTTAATTTTACAGCTAAAAACAAACAACAAATTCCTCATCCTATCCCAAACCTAGACAGAACAAACTTTTACATTTATTAATATTTCTGCCTTTAGAAATTATTTCCAGCCATTTCTAGGTTCATGAATATCTTAAAATAGACCTCCAAATGCCTATAATTTAGACGCATAGTTACCCCTTGGGTTAGTTTGCTAGGGCTGCTGTAAAAGAGCGCCACAAACTGGGTGGCGTAAGCAAAATAACTTTATTGTTTCATAGTTCTGGAGACTAGAAGTCTGAGATCAAGGTGTCAGTACGGTTGGTCTCTTATGAGGGCTGTGAGAAAGAACCTCTTCTCTGTTTCTCCTCCAGCTGCTGGTGGTTTTCTGGGGATCGGTGCTCCTTGGCCTGTAGAAGCATGACCCTCGTCTTCCTTCATCTTCGTGTGGCTCTCTCTGTATTTCAGTGTCCAAATTTCCAACTTTAATGAGGACAACAGCCCTATTGGATTAGGGGCCCATCTCACTCTAATATGTCCTCATCTAAATGAATTACATCTGCAGCAACCCCATTTCCAGATAAATTCATATTCTGAGAAGGGGACACAATCTAACCCATAACACCCCTACATGTAGAAGGTAATAAAGGAACATTTGAGCTCTGAGTGAAAACAGAGAGAAATATTTAATGAAAGGTCAATAAATACAGGCATACCTCAGAGACATTGTGGGTTCAGTTCCAGACCACTGCAATAAAATGAGTATCACAATAATGGGGGTCACACAAATGTTTTGTTTTCCCAGTACATATGAAAGTTATCTTTATACTATATTGTAGTCTATTAAGTGTGCAATAACATTGTGTCTAAAAAAATGTACAGATCTTAATTTAAAAATACTTTATTGCTGCCCTAACCAGTTTGGCTCAGTGGATAGAGCATCAGCCTGCAGACTCAAGGGTCCCAGGTTCGATTCTGGTCAAGGGCACGTACCTTGGTTGCGGGCACATCCCCAATGGGGAGTGTGCAGGAGGCAGCTGATCGATGTTTCTCTCTCATATTGTGTCTAAAAAAATGTACAGATCTTAATTTAAAAATACTTTATTGCTGCCCTAACCAGTTTGGCTCAGTGGATAGAGCATCAGCCTGCAGACTCAAGGGTCCCAGGTTCGATTCTGGTCAAGGGCACGTACCTTGGTTGCGGGCACATCCCCAATGGGGAGTGTGCAGGAGGCAGCTGATCGATGTTTCTCTCTCATCGATGTTTCTAACTCTCTATCCCTCTCCCTTCCTCTCTGTAAAAAATCAATAAAATATATTTAAAATAAAATAAAATAAAATAAAAATACTTTATTGCTAAAAAATAATTGCCAACCATCATCTGAGCCTTCAGTAAGTTGGAATCTTTTCGCTGGCAGAGGGTCTTGTCTTGATGTTGACATAATGTTGATGGCTGCTTTTGATCAGTGTGGTGGCTGCCAGAGACTGGGTGGCTGCAACAATTTCTTAAAATAAGACAGCAATGAAGTTTGCTGTTTTGATCAACTCTCCCTTTCAAAAATGACTTCTGTATAGCATGCAATGCTGCTTATTAGCATTTTACCCACAGTAAAACTTTCAAAATTGCAGTCAATCCTTATAATACCCTACCGCTGCTTTATCAACTAAATTTATGTAATTTTCTAAATCCTTTGTTGTCATTTCAACAATCTTCACAGTTAAGGCTTTATCATGAGATTGCAGCAATCCAGCCACAGCTTCGGGCTCCGCTTCTAATTCTGGCTCGCTTGTTGTTTCCACCACATCTGCAGTTACTCTTCCACTCAAGTCTTAAATCCTCAAAGTCATCCAGGAGGGTTGGAATCAACTTCTTCCAAACTCCTGTTAATGCTGATAGTTTGACCTCTTCCCATGAATCACGAATGTCCTTAATGGCATCTAGAATGGTGACTCCTTTCCAGGTTATCAATTTACTTTGCCCAGATCCATCAGAGGAATCACTATCTGTGGCAGCTATAGCCTTACAAAATGTATTTCTTAAATAATAAGTCTTAAGAGTTAAAAACTTCTCCTGATCCATGGGCTGCAGAACACTAATCTTATTGTACATCTCCCCCAGAGCTCTTGGGTGAACAGGTGTATTATCAATGAGCAGTAATATTTTGAAATTTTTTTTCCCCTGAGTATAGGTCTCTACACTGGGCTTAAGATATTCAGTAAACCATGTTGTAAAGAAATGTGCTATCATCCAGGCTTTGTTGTTCCATCTATAGAGCACAGGCAGATCAGATTTAATATAACTCTTAAGAGCCCTAGGAGTTTTGCAATGGTACATGAGCATTGGCTTCAACTTAAAGTCCCCAGCTGCATCACCCCTTAACAAGAGAGTCAAGACTGTTCTTTGAAGCCAGGCATTGACATCTCTCTAGCTATGAAAGTCCCAGATAGCATCTTCTTCCAATATAAGGCTGTTTGTCTACATTGAAAAGCCCTTGTTTATTGTAGCCACCTTCATTATCTTAGCTAGGTCTTCTGGATAAGATAGAAGTTAACTTGCTGTAACTTCTACATCAGCACTTGCTGCTTCACCTTGCAGTTTTGTGTATTAAGATGGCTTCTTTCCTTAGAACTCACAAACCAACCTCTTCTAGCTTCAAACTTGTCTTCCGCAGCTTCCTCACTTCTCTCAGCCTTCTCAGAATTGGATTAGGTGTTGGCTTAAGGGAATGTTGTAGCTGGCTTAATCTTCTCTCCAGACCACTAAAACTTTTTTCCTGTTACACTAAGGTTGTTTCACTTTCTTATCATTTGTGTAATCACTGGAGTAGCACTTTTAATTTCCTTCAAGAACTTTTCCTTTGCGTTCACAACTTGGCTCACTGTTTGGCATGAGAGGCCTAGCTTTTGGCCTATTTCAGCTTTTGACATGCTTTACTCACTGAGTTAATCATTTCTAGCTTTTGATTTGAAGTGAGAGACCTGCAACACTTCCTTTCACTTGAATACTTAGAGGCCATTTTAAGGTTATTACTTGGTCTAATTTTAATATTGTTGTGTCTCAGGAAATAGGAAAGCCCAAGGAGAGGGAGAGAGACAGGGCACGGTCAGTTGGTGGAGTAGTCAGAACACGTACAACATTTATCAAATAAATTTGCTGTTTTATGTGGGTAAGATTTGTGGCATTCTCTCCCAAACAATTACAATAGTAACATCAGAGATAACTGGTCACAGATCACCATAACTAATATAATAATAATATTTTTACATATTGTAAGAATTACCAAAATGTGACACAGAGACACAAAGTGAGCAAATGTTGTTAGAAAACAGCACCAATAGAGGATTGATATAGAGTTGCCACACACCTTCAATTTGTAAAAACTGTAATATCTATAAAGTGCAATAAAGAAAAGCACAATAAAACAAGGTATGCCTGTAATTGAAATATAGTGTCAGGGCCCATGCATAGAGAGTCCTAAGATTCCTTTAATCTTCAAAAGAGATTCTTTGGGCCTTATGAATAGATAAGAATACCAGAGAGAAATGAGACATGGGAAAACGTGAGGCAGTTAATCATTGGCTTTGATGTAAAGGTCAAGTGCTGGGATATAAAAGTCCAAAAGCAATAATGTCACATTCTGAGAAATTGAAGCCAACAATTGCAAGGTCCTGGGATCCATTCAAATAATGTAGAAGTCCCTCTAATTCCAGCACATTCTCAGAGCACTTTTTTGGGATAGGGCACAGACTTACCCTGTTGGTAGGACTCTCAGAGTTGACTCAGGAAATGCATTCTACTATCTTGAGTTTCTCTCAGGGGTCTCCCTTTATACTCAAACCTCCTTAATGTCTGACTGCTGGAGTCTCATACCTGCTCAGTATTGGATCTTTCATGTGGCATTTGGAAACCTTTCTGTCAACTTGCGAGAGAATAACCTGTTATTATTATGCAAATATTTCCAACTTTGATTATCCCCTGAAGGTATCAGGGACTGCCTGTCACTACATATCTATTCAATAATGCTGAGAGACTTGCATTTATACAACCCCAAATATAAACATTAAACTCTTCTGGAGGCTAATAAATGAGGTCTCCATTCACAAAACACATGATTATGCAAAATTTTCTCTTTGAAATCCCAGGGACTAAAAAATGGGGGGAAGAAGAAAAGTTTATTTCTATCTCCTTTCTCATCCTTTAATGTCTCCTCAGCTTCAATTGGTATAATGGAAAGAGCATGAGCTTTGATATCAGGGAGATAAGTGGATAAATCTTAACTTGATTTGAGACCTCAGGGAAGTCACTCTCTGTATTTCTTCCATGAGGCATATGGTGTAGAGGAAGATACAAATAGACAATTATAGTTGGTTGGGGTGGAGAAGTGAGAGAGAAATTATGAGAGCACCTGGGAAGGACATCTAACCCAAACTTGAAGGAGGAAGAAATGCATTTTGGAGGAAGTAGCATGCAATTGACAGATAAATTTGTTGGAATTTATTTGATAATGGGAAGGGGGTAAAAGGAGGTGGTGGAAACAGAGTAATTATAGTCAGAAGCAGAGGGAGAAGAATGTTTATTTTTTTTAAATTAAATCTTTATTGTTCAGATTATTACATTTGTTCCTCTTTTTCCCTCCCACAACTCCCCTCCACCCAGTTCCCACCCCCCCCTCCGCCCTTACTCCCCACCCACTGTCCTCATCCATAGGTGCACGATTATTGTCCAATCTCTTCCTGCACCCC
>NW_005367953.1:1697431-1708716 GCF_000412655.1 Myotis brandtii
CTGGAGCTCAGAGCCTGAGACTCCCTCCCGATTGAAAACGACAACCGCGCCCTCAGCCACCAGCCCGCTCCGCATGCACTTCCGCACCTTAATATTTTACTTCCGCACTGCACCTCCTCTGAGTCTCGGTATGCTTTTCTCTTTCCTTCTAGTTGTAGAATTTCCACTCAGCCAGCCTTCCTGTGGTTCTGGGTGATGTCCGTTCCGTCTTTTAGTTGTATTTTTGAAGTGGTTGTGCGAGGCAGCAATCTCCAGTGTTTACCTATGCCGCCATCTTGGTTTCTCCGAGAAGAATGTTTTAATTAAAACTTGGCTCTTAAGGTACATGGCCTTTGTTTCTTCATACATAAGAAAGGTAATAGAGAATATGGTACATTCAAAAAATTGAAAGCGGTGTAATTGTGATATGCGGGGAGTGGTGTAAGATAAAGCTGAAAAACAAGGAGAGGGTTCAGACGACAAATGCTTATGAGATCTGCTAAGGAGTATAGATTTGACCCTGACAGTAAAAGGGGGTGCTAATTAGAACTTAAGCCAAGGAGAAACATGAGATGTGTTTTGAAGATTCTTCACTGAGGCTGCAGTGTTAAGAAGCCATTAAACAAGGACCATAATAAGAGTAAAATCAGGAGAGACCTCTGTAGTTGGTGGCCTGGATAAGGACAATAATGGTGAAGATAGAGGAAAAAAAAGATAGATTCAAGAACTATTGAGAGGCATCATCATTCACAGTATTTAGCAATTGATTGGATGTGTGGGGTGAGGAAGAGAAAAGAATCAAAGCAGCAGAGATTTCTAACATGAGCCACAGGGAGGCTGGTGGCACCTACCCCTGGCCTAGGGGATATGGGAGAGGAACACATCTGGGGCAGGAAGCTAAGGTGCAGGTGGAGCTTGAATTGACTGCGATGTTGGTGGAGATATTCAGTAGGCAGTTGGATATTCGGGTCTGGGGTCAGGAAGAAGATCAGATTAATGATGAAGACCTGGTTCTTCTCAACAGATTGTGTGCCCTAAAGGCAGGTCTTTAAGGGAGATTGTATAGAAAAAGCAGACATTAGCATTGTAGTAGGGACACTATTTTCCAGGGATTTTAGGAGAAATACATGAACTGACAAAGCAGAATGTTTAGCTCATAGTACAGGCTCAATAAATATTTATTGAATGAATATGTGAATAATTGAACCAAAGCATATACCTAATTTACTAATTTCCTTGTAGAGATTAAGCAAAGTGAAAGCAAGTTTGCCATCTTTGAGAAAATCTGATGAAGAAAATACACGTTATGCCCATGCAAAAAGATCCCTACTCTTATCAACAGAGCCATGACTCATAAGGGACAAGGCCTTTTGCTTTTTCTTAGACAAGAAAGTCACATTTATTAGCACCCAGTCAGCTATTTTAAACTAACCTCTGATCTTGACATTTACAAGCAAAAGGAAGTCTTTAGTTATGTAACAAACCAGCAGTCCATGCGTCCCGCCTGTAACAACAATGACAACAGAAGCCCATTTATCATTGTGCCTGACTCTATTCAAAACAACACATCTCTTCACTAGCTTGGATTTTTTCCCTCACATTCTCTGAGGCTGCCAATTGATGTCTGACAATCCAGTAAGGGGGTGAAGATTGACATCTGCTTAGATAGGAGTGTGTGTGTGTATGTACACACACATGTTTAAAAAGGAAATTCTTCTGCTGTAAAATTAACCAGAATTAAATTATTTGACAAAATTCCCCAAAACTACATTTTTATGGTGATAAGGAAACCCATGCCAGGTCAAACAAATGGCTTGTGATTTTATGGCATTAAAGTAGACTTCCAAATAGATTGGAAAACAAAAACTCATTCACAAAAACCCATGATTTCAGATTGGCATATCAAGCATAATTCCTGAGCATTTGCAGAAATGAATACTCCTACCAAGGGCACAGTACTTATTTCAAACAAACTTGACATCAACAGATCCACTGTTGCATTTAAACAATGAAAAAGAACCAGGACATTTTTTTGGGGCGGGGAAGGGCAATGGACAATCTCAAATCAAATGCAGCAAATCTCTTTGAGCCACTTATACACATATTCAAAAGTCTAAAAATTTGCTGGAGATCTATATTCTTTCTGTTCTTAAACTTAAAGGAAATACAGACTGACAAATCTCAGAGGGAAGGAGTGGGGGTAGAGGGGCAGGAAGAGATTAGCCAAAGAACTTATATGCATATATGCATAGCCCATGGACACAGACCATAGTGTGGTGAAGGCCTGGGTGGGGGACGCAGAAGTGGGGTGGATCAGGGCAAAGGGGGGAAAAAGAGGAGCATCTATAATACTTTCAACAATAAAGATAAAATTTTAAAAAGAAAATATAGATTGAACACTGAGAGGCAAATCATGGGAGTTTATTTTAGACTCTTAGGTACAAAATGATGAATAACTTTTGGTTATTAGAGTCAAACATACTAGTCTTTTGTCTTTGTGTTTGCTTGCTTATATCGAGTGCTGAAGGTAAACGATCAGAAGATTTATTCAAACCCCAGCTATTGCCTAAGTAGGAGAGGTTCATTGTGATTCTCACACTAAGCAAGGGTGTTGGTAAAGGATGTGGGAGACTGAATTTAAGTTCCAGCTCAAAAATTTACCTGGGGTTTCCAAACAACAGTACCACATGAAAGTCACAATTATAGAGCAATGGAATAGAATTGAGAGTCTAAAGTGTTATACATCTATAAACAAGTGAGTTTTGATGAGGCTGCTAAGACTCTACAATGGGGAGAGAATCATCTCTTCAAAAAATGGTTCTGGGAAAACTGGATATCCACATGCAAAAGAACATTAAAGTTACCAGGACAAAGCACTATGTACTACAGTAAGGTCAAGGGGTAGAATGAGCCAGGCAGAGACTGCAACTTGCCAGGCTAATATCTATTTTCCTCTTCATAATAAAAGGATCCCCATGCTCTTGGAATGGCAGTGTGTCCAAGTATAAATATTCACATTTTTTAGTCCATGGGATTAGCAGTGGTCAGGGATATATCAAAGTTTGTTAAGGGAGTTTTTGAGAAAAGCTCTCAAAGGGGCTGCTCAGCTGGCAGTTGCCTATCCCTGTTTTGTACTTGTCTTTTCCTTCTTCATGCTGCCTGACACGTGACTAGAATGGCTGCAGGCACAGCTGCATCTTGGACTTTGAGGATGGAAGTCTGTCTGTGAATACCTGAGGCGACAAGGCCCAGGCCTCTGAGCATTGCGGGGGGCCACCATGCCTGTCCTCAGCTGCCTGTGTCTAGACTGACTTTACATGAGTGAAAAATAGACATCTACTTGTTCAGGCCATTTTTATTTGAGTTGTCTGTTTTATGTACCCAAGACTAATCCTACCTAATTCATCAGTTCCTGTGTTTGTGGGGCACAGATCAAGGGTGAAGAGGAACCTGGGCCTGTAGGATTGTGTTAGGGCTGGAACTTAGCTTCAGCTTAGAGTGGAAACTTGCTAGAAATGAAAATTCTTGATCCCCCACCCAGATCTCCTGAGTCAGAAACTCTGGGAATAGAGCCCAGTCTAACAAGCCCTCCAGGTTCCAGTTTGGGAACCAAGGTAAGTTCTTGTTGTTCAGAATTGCTTGAGTAGGAAACTTCTTTTAAATGGCTTTGGCCTGTGACCACATGTTCTTAAGAATAAGGGCATTGAATTTTAAAAATACTTAGGTTCTAACATCAGCTTCACCACTTATTACCTGTATGACTTGGGCAAGTGACGTAATGTTTTTAAGTCTCATTTTCTTCATGGGGTTATAATAATGGAGCCCCTCGGAGAGTTCTTGTGTGGATCACATGGAACATCTATAAATCTCAGCAGAGAACCTGGAACACTGTAGATGCTTCATAAATGTCAGTTCCTTCACTCACTGTCTATCATTTATGATGCATAGCAGGCACACATTCCTGCAGGATCCGAGCTTAAACACCCCCTCACTGCACCCCCTTTCACTCTTTGTCCTCATCATTGCTCCTATTATTCTTTGGAGAAGAACCTTAGGCAAGGAGATGGGGGGCGGGGGCACCTGGAGGGTAGGAAAAAGAATCTTCTTTGAATGTTACATAAATGGTCAAGTTCACTACAGAGTGAGGATACAGGAAGGCACTGTTACAAGTTTTATTTTTGGCCTTCGGCAACGTTCCTCACCAGGTAAGGAAAAAAATTATACCGCACTGCCATATAAGCTATTACTAAGAAGTAAGAAAAAGGTTCATATGTGTTTTTCCCCCAAAATTGGGAAATAAAACAATCACGGTCATCTCCATGGAAATTTCTTTGCATTGTTGGTATCACCAATACATCTCTCTTTATGAAAACAAAAGGGGCAACATTATTTTTATGCTCTAAAAGGTGATAAAGGCTCCTCTTGCTGTGTCTTGTCTCATTCCTACCTGAAAATAAAAGGCTAGAGTAAATGTCAAGTTCCCCACCCCAAAACATTCCACTTCCTAGCTTTTGCATCAAATCATGACATCTCTTTCCCAGCTAGTGTTTATTATGTAAACTAATATTAATAAATAACTAATATTTTGCTGGGTATGGTATCTAGAAGATGCTTGAAGCTAATTCTGACTACATAGTTGTTATTGGACTCACCTTCTAGTGGGGAATGATCACAAATCCCCCCATTCTCCATTCTCCAATTTCCTTAAGAAAACCCTGCAATGACCAGACACAAGCACTGCCCATTTAGCTCCCAGGCTGGGCAAAATCAGAGAATGGGCAAAACAACAAAAGACCAAAGAGATGATGCAGAAAAGAAGAACAAGATTAGCTACTTAAGTCCCTTTACCAAGTGTAAAGCTGAGAAAGAGAAGAAGAGACAGCAAGTGGTGAGAAAGCCAAGTGGGAACAGGGGAGCTGGGGTAGGGAGGGTGACTTTCCTTGGTTGAAAAACTGTAAGATTGTGAGGGCTGGGGAAAAGCTGTTGTATTATATTTGGGTAGCTTTCAAACACTTTGAGAGACATTAATTTAAAAAAAGGAAATTTCTTACATACACACACACCAGCCCATGACACAAAGAATCACACAGTTTAATTATGACCACTGTCAGGAGTGCAGATAAATGAACCTGTATTGAGGACCTACTAAGAGCCACGTACACTTATTTAATCCTCACAACAGCCCTATGAAACCAGTATGTTTACCCCCTTCTAGATAAGACAGCTGTGACTCAGAGAAATTAAGTGAATCGTCCAAGGTCATAAAGCTACTAGTAGCAAGAAATGGAGTAGGAACAAAGCCTGCGCTCTTCGGGGCCTGCTGCTGGGAGCTGGGAACCAGAAGCACCTCAGGGACTGTCTCACCCGCGCATGGTGCGCACTGGGGTGTCTCTGCCTCTCTGCTCCATTGTGAAACTGGCGGTTCTCCTGACATTTCCTCAGCACAAGAGCTACGGGATGTGTAAGGTCAAAAATGCACCCCCCAGCGCGGCTTTGTCCCTCCCACTGCACAGGTGATAAATGCCAGCACACATGCAAAAGCCACGGTTATGAGTTGCTCCAGGAACCTTTTTACTCTTCTTTCCTTCTCTTCCTTAACACTGTCCCCTTTTTCCTACCGCCCACTTTGAGTTCTTTATCTACTGCTCATCTCCAGGCATTTCCTTTCACTGATCTTAAACTGTAGAAAACACAATCAAGAATTTTCTTTAGCAAACCTTGGTCATGTTTTGTGCTCTTTACTATTGTAACCCAGGACAAGAGTTGGATTCTTCTGACCCTTTTTACTCTGTCCAACTAAATTGTTGCAAACTCGCTTATTATAGCTATGAATAGCCCAGATTATAAGCCATAATTGCAAATTATCCTGATCTCATATTTCTTTTCTGTTTGGCAATGGTGTCATGACTGCCGAGAAATAAAGAATAATTGTTAGCTAGAGGGGAGCCAACAAGAGTTCTGTTTACTATGTGACCTCACAAACTCTTCATTTTCTCATTATTTCTAAGCTGCTTTCTTCCTTTTTTTTAAAATCGCAGGGAAAGAACAGAGACCCTCCTGAAAGTAACCTTAGAAAGGTTCAGTGTTGGTCTTGAGGCCCAGGACCAACAGAGTCTTATTGCAGATGAAACCCCAGGCATCTATACTTTTCATTCCGAGTTAATTTTCTGTTCTTCTCTAGGAGGCAAAGCCAGGGGGTAAAATTTTGGCTGACAATGAGATTTACCCGTTTCTCAAAGGCAGAATCCACTGGTTGACCACACCATGAGCTTCCAACTCCCGAGTTACAGCACTAATCGTTGTTCCCGCCGTTTCCTCTGCTCTCCTCTACCCACCCATTTCTAACTAGGCCAGCGTATGTATCTGGCCTGTGCTCAGCCATAGGGCTGGCAATTTTGATTACCAGTGAAAGCCAGCTAGCATTCTCATCATCTTTGTGACAAATCATGATACTTAAAAGAAGCCTTAAGATGTATACATGATGTATACAGGCACAAGTATTCCTACACACACACACACACACACACACACACACACACACACACACACACACCCGTCATTGTCTTGAATACTAAAGACAGTTTCTCTCTCTGCAAACACTTAGTGGCGTAGCCTGGTAAGGAAGACAGTGGCACCCAGTGGACAAATGTTTGACTGTTTGAGACAGGTGTTCCATGCTGAAATATTCTCGTATCTCGTATATTAAGAAATGTCAGTTGCTTCCCTCCCATTTCACTATCCGTCATCCCATTTTTAAAATAATCTACTGAATTTAAAAGGGGAGTAGAATGTTCTTATCTTTTCAAGAATAAGACTAATCTAAAACACTGGAGGAAGCAACAATTTCAGGATTAAATCCTCTGAGAACAGTGTCTATATTTGATTAACCCGTTTCAACAGTAACAGTGGAGACAGCAAAACCTAGTAAAATACTCAACTTTTAGTTAAAAATATAATATTGAAAATGCTTGTCAGGTGCTTTTGTTTTTTCACACATTATATCCTCCTTTTCCTCAAAACATTGCCAACTTCCAATCGAATTCACTTGGTTGTGCAAATTTGGCAACTCCAAGGACAATACTTCAGGAAAATAACACAAATTCTGCAACTTAATGATATTGTGCAGTTTATCTGGGAGCCATACAAATACCGATTTTTACTCTCTACATCTTTTATTGATCGTTTTGGTTGTGAACCTCTTGGGTAGAGAAGCCCCAAGTATATATCATCCTTCCTGAAACACCTAACTAGCATCTTACTCATGCTAGGTATAAAGAAGGTAAATAAAATCTAGTCTCCATTTTATATATTGAATCTTCTAAACGCTGAAAAAAATAGATCTAATTTTTTGATGTTACATAAAGGAATCAGTGAGTTAAGAATCTTAAATATTAGGGGCTCTTTGTATTGAATAAAATATTTTATAAAGAATAAGAGGATTGAGTGCTGTGTGGGTGAATCGAATTTTACTGATTTAAATGAGAAATAATTAAAAGATATTCATTTACACAATAAACATATATCTTAGTGCAAAAGTTAATACCAGCTGGGGTGCCCTCTGTTAGTTAGCCATTCAAAATTGCTTCCAGTATGGAGGGTAAGAAATTCTTAATTTTTTTCCTTTGAAATGGTGCCCATGTTTATTAATATTATTTTTTCATAATATTGCCACAGTTTTAAGGCTTGTTTTTATTTATTTTAGAGAAAAGGCCAGTTGGCAAGCCAGGGTTATGGCATGCTGCTGACATGGAAACTTTCCCAAATGGCTCTGGGCCTAGGGCAGCACCTTTCACTAAATGATGTAAATCCCCCGTGACCCTTTGCATCAATCACATTTAGTCAGTAAACAATACACATATCCTGGCCCTGGCCAGGTACCTCAGTAGCTTAGTGCATCGTCCTGATTCCCTAAAGTTGTGAGTTAGATCCCTGGTTAGGGCACATACAATCAACCAATAAAAGCATAAATAATTGGAACAACAAATCAAGGTTTCACTCTCTTCTTTCCTCTTTCTCTAAAATCAATAAGTAAAATAAATGAAAACAGACACACACACAAAAACACATCCCAAAGTAAGACATGCACTCTTTTGGTAAATTGAAAAAGAAACAGAGGCCATATGTGTGTTTGTGCCACTACCTTCCATGTTAATTATACTTATTTTTCTCATAACACAAGCATCTTTCCCCCCAGTTGCTGCAAAAATTCTTGTAAAATGTCATGCAACCAAATTTTGCTAGGCAAACCTTTGTTATGAAAAACAAAAACAACTCTTAAAATTGTTTTTCAAAAATTTCTAAGAATATATTATCATAATGTATCAAACCACGATAAGTCAATAGACATTTATAACATTTCAGAGTTTCTGCTGTCCATTTTCCTCCACTGTCTGTCACCAACAGTGAGCAGTGGGCTCTGTAGGACTCGGGCTCTAGGCACCTTTGTTCTCTGGGGCTGAGCTCCCTGCCCAGGGAGAATGGACAACAGTAATCGTGGGATTTGCACCACACACTGTGCTGTTGCAAAGTGTAATCCTATTGGGAAATGGTCCAGCCCCTGTGCTGAGCTTTATTGATACCCACACTCGCTGTGTCTGACGTCAGAGACCTGCTGTGTACGCAGATCCCCTATAAAGCACCCAGGCTGCCCAGAACGGGTGGGGCTCCTCCTAGGACCTGCCTGGCTCCTGTGAGTTTCTAAAGATCAAGAGGGAAGTCAGTATTTGGAAAATTCTCTTTCCTCAAATAATTTGAGAAAATTTCTTCTGTGTGGTTCCTATAGGTTTTTACCTTACCTTTGGGCTTATCTGTTTATAATGCTTCACTTATTCAGGAAAACCACTTGCTTAAAGATCGTTTGCCTGACTCAGGGGCTGTGGTGAACGAAAATCAAAATATAATCATAAAAGGAGTTGTAAAGGCTGAAAAGGTCCACACAGATTAAAGTAATTATTACTATACGTAAAATGAATGAAATGCTGTATGTATGTGTGCACACGTGTGCGTGAGTGTGTATATGTGTGTGTGTGAATAATTGCACAGCATGTATTTAGATTGACACTTGCTCTCCTGAACACTGAGAAACATATCTTTCCATCACCAATGATAGGCATTACCTGCTCAGATAAGGCTTTAGCCTTTTCTTCCGCTTCCTTCAGGCAAACCTCCAAGGACTTGAGATGTGCCAACGTGAACGTCATCTGTCCAGTTCCCAGGGACTCTTTCTTTAAAATAACAACCAAGTATTACTTTTTGACATGGATAAGTCCCTGAGCATAAGTCTCAAACAACTTTATGGACTAAAGATAGGCTTCATAAACTCACACACATCATCTTTTTTTCTTCTTCAACACAGTAATAAAACCATGAAACATTACAAAAGCAATAGCCTTATTTAACATTTAGGTTCTAAAGGAAGGGTAAAAATGCATATTAAAGTATGACAATGAATAGCTTTTAAAAGTTTGAATAAAATTGCCCATGTTGAAATTTAGTTGTTTTGCAACTTTTATTCTTGATACAAAAAAACACACAAACAACTTTCCCTCAAGAGGTTAGGACCAACATTTTACATTCCTAATAAGAGATGTCACCGAGAACACCTACATTTTAAACATTCACCTATCTTGAGAAACAGTCATCTGAATTCAGAGACCCTCTTGTTTCCTGTCATTTTCTTATCAGAAGTTCCATTAAAGCAAAGATACTACCTGGTTTAGAATCAGACCATCCTTCCCCAGAACACAGCTAATACGGCTCAAATCAGCAGATGGGTAAAATGGTTCAAAAGTTGCTTTTTCACATTTAAAAGCAGAAGTGTATGCAAAATTGGCATGGACATAGCAGTCGCTGGCCCCACGGAGACTGGAGTGCTTACTGACTGCTCTTTGGCTATTGAGACAATTAATTAAAGTTATGCAGCAACATGAAAAGTTAAAACAGAAAACCTGCTGCTGTTTTTTTCTCTTTGCTTTAGGAGCCCACCGATTTTACGTGTGTGCATTTCCTTATGATACAATAGAGCCATCTGGTGGCAAATGGAACCAGCCATAAAAATAAAGCATTCATTCCATTCTTACAATTGTTCATGTAGCACTCTGACCTTAGGGCCATGCCACAGGCCTCAGATATAAATGACACTCATGAGATGAGGGGCAAAGGAGTAGCTCTAAAACAGCCTGGCTCCCAGTGGCTGCAAATCTCCTCCAAAAGCTGGCTTTTGGGAGATGAACATTTTGGACTAGAATGGTGATACTTGAGATGAACCAATGGTCCTCATCATGTCATGATGACTCCAATAATTTGAAGTCATTCCAAAAAAAAAAAATTCTCAAAAATACTAGCCTCAAAACAAAGTTCTTTACACTTACAGGTAGTTCATGCTATAAAACATTTTATACAGAAAGGGGAAATTGTCAAGAGGCCAAATTTGTCCCAAAAGATTGGGAATCCCAGATGTAGGCTACTGTTTCCAAGGAGAATCTTCTGGTATCATGTAGGGTCTTTAGAGAAAGTTTAAAAAATTTTTTGGGAGTAGACCAAGTAAGATCAGCTAACCTGTTTCTCTAGGTCATTTTTCTCCAAACATCCAAAATTTCCCTGGCCAAAGACTACCATTTCCAATAAGACAAGCATCCTATCTAATAAAAGACAAAAAGGGTAATTAACTGTACCTCCGCTACGCTTCCCATTGGCTAATCAGGACGATATGCAAATTAACTGCCAACAAAGATGGCGGCCGGCAGCCATGCAGCTGAAGCGAACATGAGGCTTGCTTACTCCAGTGATGGAGGAAGCCAAGGTTCCCTGCCTGCCGCGGCCTGGCTCTGAGCTCCGGAAGCAACAATGTTTCAATTATAGAAGCTAAACCAGCCGTGGGCAAACTACAGCCCGTGGGCCGGATCCGGCCCGTTTGAAATGAATAAAACTAAAAAAAAAAAGACCGTACCCTTTTATGTAATGATGTTTACTTTGAATTTATATTAGTTCACACAAACACTCCATCCATGCTTTTGTTCCGGCCCTCCGGTCCAGTTTAAGAACCCATTGTGGCCCTCGAGTCAAAAAGTTTGCCCACCCCTGAGCTAAACAAACCCCAGATACCAGCTTTCAGCCGGCCGCGGCCTCAGAGCCGGGAGTGCCAGTGACGGCAACAATGTTTCAATTATAGAAGGTAAATGAATCCCAGAATAAAAAAAAGAAAGAAAAAAAGGAGAGGCCGGGAGCTTCAGTTGCCCATCAGCCTGAAAACGGCCCTCAGCCCCTCACCCAGACTGGCCAGGCACCCCAGTGGGGACCCCCACCCT
>NW_005367953.1:1709034-1712524 GCF_000412655.1 Myotis brandtii
ACATGGGGGAGCTCTGCTCAGCCACAAGCCAGGCTGATGGCTGCCAGTACAGCGGTGGTGATGGGAGCCTCTCCTGCCTCCTCAGCAGCACTAAGGATGTCTGACTGCAGCTTAGGTCTGCTCCCCACTGACAAGTGGACATCCCTCGAGGGCTGCCAGGCTGCCAGAGGGATGTCTGATTGCCATCTTAGGCCCAATCCCCCGGGAGCAGGCCTAAGCCAGCAAGTGGTCACCCCCGAGGGGTCCCAGATTGCGAGAGGGCACAGGCCGGGCTGAGGGACCCCCCTCCCCGAGTGCACAAATTTTTGTGCACCAGGCCTCTAGTTGTATATAATGCCAAATGAAACAGGCTTTACTGAAGACTATTATGAAATAACAAGACTTTTTGTACAGGTAGATTTAAGAAATTGTCAAGTGTTGTAGAACAGAGAGAGAGTCGAGCAAACAGTGAAGAATTCAGTCTGTCTTCTTTACCCCAGCTGCAAGCTATCACTCTCCCCACTCTGACTTGCCTTCTTGTCCCTTAAGGGAGAGGTCCATAAATGTATCTTCACCGAGGTAAAAATGTCTTATACAAAGGCAAGTGCTTTTTAACAGGGGGCAACTCCCATTAACCAAACAAAGGAACAAAAGTTAAATTGAGAATAATTTTAGAAATAAGTAAACATGTGGGGCTAGGAGTTTTGGAGGTAGATGTGTAGTTTCAAGGATCTTAAAAAAGTTAGGTGTAGTCATTGTCCCAATTTTGCAGGATGCAATGGCAGATGAGCAGAAGGGTGGGACTTATACCATTAAGTTCATTCTGCTTCAGGCACATGTGGACACACCCTACATAAAGCAATCTATGTTTATTATCAATATGAATCTGTCTTGATGGTTAAAGTAATCGATGAATGAATTATATTCAACATGACATCGCATGTTGAAAATAGATGATATACATAGGTGTTTGGGGATTGAGCCTGTGTCTGCATTTTCAAATGTTAAATTCCAGCAATTCAATGAAAGTTTTAGTTTTTAACTTCTACTCTTTGTCTTAAAATTTTCTTACCTAAATACCAAGCTGGTAATCCAGGTGGCATGTAGCTAAAATAATCAAGATGATCAAACTAAAAGACTACTACAGAGTATTACAAATTCAATAAACTCTTTGATCACAGTATGTGTATTAAAGTTGACAGTCTACAAACTGACAAATCTTATTCAAAATTGTAAGAGTAGGTTATCTTTTGGCTGCATGGGTTCTTCATTTGAGAATCTGAAGGAAAACCTCTTTTTCTCTCATTTAAGTTTTCTTGATTTCTCTAACCCATGTCAGTATCTTTTCATTGCCTCCCTTCTTATTTTTTAAATTTATGGGTGACATTGGTTAATAAAATTACATAGGTTTCAAGTGCACAAGTCTATAAGTACATCATCTGTGTTTGCATTGTGTGTTTACCACCCAATGTCAAATCCCCTTCCTTACTTTTAACTTAGTATTTATTTTTTAATATATTTTTATTGTTAATAGTATTACAGACATCTTCCATTAGTATTTCTTTGTCTTACAATGACTTTGCTCTCCTTTCTCAGCCGTACAAACCCCTTCCACCCATTGAGACTGGTTCACGGTCTCTGATTGATCCACATCCTCCACCCACCTCTGAATCCATGTGTGACACTTATAAAGGCCCCCGAGTGCAGAGGTCAGACAGCACTGCACTGAGTATCTGCTAGGAGCTCAAAAAAATAGTTGTTCTTGATTAAAGGCTCAGCAGTCAAAGAGGTGGTTTCACCAGAAGGAGCAGTCACGCGGAGAGGCTATCACAGCTACGTCTATGAGCAATATTTTCCATGCATCAGCCTGGGACGCTGACAGGGATCTGAGCCTGAGAAATTCTGCTTGCCAAGGCCAGGTGCAAGATAGGGCAGCAGAGAGCAAGAAGTTGGGTGATGATGGCAGGGTTGTTCTGAGGATTAAATGAGGTAAAGCAGGTAACTGCTTAGACAGGTGCAGTGTTCAATTAATGTTATTATTAACAATGCCATTATCCTAGCTCCTTTAAAGAGAATAATTTAACATTAAAACTTGCTAGTTTATTTTTAAACCCTAGTAAAAGAAATTCCCCATGGAGACACTTTCGTAACAGCAAATGATCAAACGACAGCAGTGGGAAATCCAGTCAAGTATGCAGTCAGAACAAAGTTAATAGGTTAAATATGTGCATTCATTTAAAGGCGAGATTGCTAAATAAAGATGTGGGTATAGGCCATTTCACCTTTACAGGAGAGCGTTTGACATGGGTCAGCTTGCTACAATGAAATGTTCCCAGCCATCTGAAGTTCCAGTGTCCAGGGCTCCAGCAGCCCCTGCTCAGTAATGCAGTCACTTCCTGCAGATAGCACAGGCCTTCGCCACACTTTGCAATGGTCAAGCTTCTGCTTGACGGATTGTCTACTTACCACTGCAGTCTATTGCTCCTTCCCCCTGCTTGACAGGCACTGGGGGCTCTAAAATTCTTTGCTCTTCTACAACCTGTTCCTATTTCTCACACAGGTTAAAGTCTTTCCCCAGGGCCCTGGCTCAGCCCCTTGCCCTGGGCAGATTGCTGTCTACTTGCCCCCATCTCTGGTGATCAGAATTCATTTTAGTGTAGAATTGTCATCAGTCTCATGCCCTTTTGTGCTTACCTTTTGCAATAGCTTCTTGGGCTAAAATTTCAATTTCTATTTAAGCAACAATTTAAAATCTCAGTTTTCCTGATTTCAGTTCATTCTAGTGAAAACAGTATTCCTCTGTGCTTGGGGTTGCCTCAGTAGTTACCTAACGAGGTACTTTTTATTCAAAACTTGAACAAACTACAACTTTTGTCAAAGCCCAGTAAAAAGAAGGTTCTAGAAAGTGCCCATCAATGTGACTGAAGGAGATGGCCATGGGGTGACAGAGATGCTCACTGACTAAGGAGAACCTTGGACTCCAACGGCCATGTTCTGGACTCCGGACGGCACGTTTCACTTGAGCTATGTGACTTTTCGGGCTTCACTTCTTGGAACCTCAGTTTTTCATCTTTAAATGATGGATGTATTGGTCAGGTCCCAGCAGGAAACAGATGGCCACTCCCGTGGCATCACTGAGGGGAATTGGATGAAGGGACTATGTACCAAGGTGTGGGCACAGTTAAGGACACCAACAAAGAATGGTGAGGCAGCCCCTAGAAGTGAAGGTACTATTTGCCTTACCTTAAAGAGGTAGGGGAAGAGATAATGGGGGAGCATTATTACAGGATAGAGCTTGCGGAGAGGACCCCCTGAGCTGAGCCTTTGGTAGAGGGATACAGCCCCTGCCACCCTGGCCCAGGCAGTAGCGGTGGGTGGATCAGTGGAATAAATAGCCTGACCTCATCTCCTCTCACCCTCTGTCTGTATCTCCCTTGTCCAACAAGAAGCCAGAAGACAAGAGAGCCTGAATGACAAGTCCAGAGGGACCAGCTTCCCTAGAAAAGATTAG
>NW_005367953.1:1712617-1715978 GCF_000412655.1 Myotis brandtii
GAATGGGGGGTTGGGGGGATGGAGTGAGGTGGAGGGAGAAGGGTGGAAAGTGAATCTGGAAGGGAAAGTAGACACCTCAAGCCAAAGGGGTTTAATTATATTAGTGGGTCCCAAATGCCAGCCCATAGATCAGTGTTGGATTATGATAACATTTCACCAGTTAGCAAGAAAAAGACAAAGCTGAAGATTTAAAAAGACCAATTTGAAGTTTTCATGAAGCCCAATTTATTCCATTTAGAGAAATCTCCTTTATTCTGGAATTTTGATCATCCTATATATTTTGGTGTTAAAAGGATGTTTCTTTAACAAAAATGGTGGTGATAGTATATGGAAATTATTGTGTTTTAGAATTAAAGTGGAGAAGTTGGCAGTCCTATTAGACCTAATCACAATTATATAGGGAATGAAAATTCTTAGGGGTTTATAAAATCTAAAAGTATAGAGACCCTCTAAGTCATCTGTTAAATAATGAACTGAATGTCTTATCAGGTGGTCTTTCTAGGACTATGGTCCCTCAATTCCTCTAGACCCGTGGTCGGCAAACTGCGGCTCGCGAGCCACATGCGGCTCTTTGGCCCCTTGAGTGTGGCTATTCCTAAGCCTTAGGAGTACCCTAATTAAGTTAATAACAATGTACCTACCTATATAGTTTAAGTTTAAAAAATTTGGCTCTCAAAAGAAATTTCAGTCGTTGTACTGTTGATATTTGGCTCTGTTGACTAATGAGTTTGCCGACCACTGCTCTAGACCAGATATTAGTCAACAGAGCCAAATATCAACAGTACAACGACTGAAATTTCTTTTGAGAGCCAAATTTTTTAAACTTAAACTATATAGGTAGGTACATTGTTATTAACTTAATTAGGGTACTCCTAAGGCTTAGGAAGAGCCACACTCAAGGGGCCAAAGAGCCGCATGTGGCTCGCAAGCCGCAGTTTGCCGACCACGGCTGTAGACCAAGTTCAAGATGGACCTGTATTCAATATCAAGTTACTTTAACAAGCTTCCAAGATACTACTTTTCTAGGAAAAAAAAACATGTTTCCAATGGTCAGTCTTTCACAAAAGTTTTAACTACTTTTCCATTTCTATAGCATCACTGATAAAATAAAGGAAAAATGTATTGGAAAGGAGTTGTTGACCCAGATTTTAACCTATAAAAAGATCTTTGGCGTGGAAGTGAAAAAGAAATGACTGCATGACATTTGATAGCTTCATAAATAACTATAAATAATGGCTTACCCGAAACTCTGAAAAGGCCAACTCTTATTTTAATTCAGTTCAGAGCATTTCAGTTTATTAAGAAAAGACTTGATTTCTTTAAAAAAATGAGGAAAGAGGGAAATGAGGAGTTATTATTTATTAAATAGAGTGTTTTAGTTTTGCAAGATGCAAACAGTATGGAGATTAGTTGCACAAAAATGTGAACATGCTTCATACTACTGAATTGCACACTTACAAATGGTTAAAATAGTCAATTTTATGTTATAGATATATTACCACATTAAAAAACAACAGCAACATAAAACAAATGTATAAAGCAGGAAAATTACAGGGTAAAGGAATTAACCAATGTTTTAAAATTAATTCAACTACTTTTTACCTACTTCACAGGATTGTTGTGAGAACAAAATAAAACAAGGAGATTGAACATAATAAGAACTATAAAATAAAACATTATAAAAAATATGATAAGGTAATCTTACTGAAGGAAAGAATTTTGATCCCTTTGATAAAGAAAACAATGAAAAAATACTGTTTGTGCTAAATAAAATTTTGGTTTAGTGGAGCATATAATAATGCAAATGCTTTTCCCATTTGTAAAGACAATGTTCTGAATAGATTAGTACTTTGTGACAGGATTATTTATTTTCTCACACATCTTACATAAGTTTAGGTTTTGAGTACTTGGATGTATTGACCAACAATGTTTTCATCCTCCCCTTAAATCCCAATGTTTTAGGAAATGTATATGCCTCTAGGAAGAAGGATTTTCAGGTCATTTTAAAAGTAAAGGGGGAGAATTTTACTACCCACATTAACCGAGGTTTTTCAACTTAGCTTTGTGAATAAATTATTGTTAAGCTGTGTATAATCATCAAATATTTTATAATTAACAAAATTCAGAATGAAGATAATATTTTCTGCCAGTAAAATTTAGGCTCTAAATAAGAAAAGTTAAAATAAAAACATCTAAGAAATTTAACTGCAATGATATGAACGTCCGTACTCTAATGATGTTGTTCTCAAAACCTAACAAGGGAATCCTTAATTGAACTTGATGAACTTGATGTTTCATGAGAAACCTTTTCCATGAGACACCTCTCCCCCATGACCCAGCCTGGCATTTGCACAGACTCCCTTCTTTACCAAGATATGAAGGAGAAATGTGTTAGGCATTCTTTTAAATCAGATAAAAGTTTAGCAACAATTTCCATAGTGCATTCCAATATGATAAGGTAAGCAGAGAACAGATGGGAGAGATCTCTTTTGCTGTGAATTTCCACTTCTTTTAAGGTCTCACAGTCAAAATACTACTAAGAGGCATGGCCAGATTATCAGAGAAGGTGGTGTAGCGTGCCCGACATTAGTTACTCACTGGGCCTCTGATATAGCTAATTCATCTTGCTCTCTTTGGTGGGCATTTGCCATTCCATTTTGACGGTCCAGTGTCTTTCCCTGTCTGGAAAATTTCCCATCTCATGAAGCCCATCTCCCCAAAGTATAAGCCAAGAACTCCCTCTTACAACATCCTTTGCAGCCACGCTGTAGATACGTGTCTCCCCCAATCAGACGCACCAGCCTGAGACTTTAGTATGGAAGAAAGGGATATGAAACAGGAGCCAAGTAGAATCTGGTCCAGTTGAGAGAGTCATTCTTTTTCTGAGGCTGAGGTGACAGAAGACTTAGAAGTAATATACTCAGGGAAGTAACAAGTAATGTGGGCTTACATCTGGTGGCAGCAGCAATTGGTTCTTCACCAGAACCTGGCAGGGTAACCTATATATATAAAGAGCCAGGGGCCATCATATCCAAAACAACCGAATGGACGACTAAACAGGCTGAGTGGGGTGACAAGGCCAGCAGGGGGGTTAGTGAGGGACGACCAAATGACTGAACAAGCAGGCTGCGTGGGGCGACCAGGCCAGCAGAGGGGTTAGTGAGGGATGACCAGGCTGCCAGAGGGTGGCAGTGAGGGGTGACCAGGCTGGCAGGGGGGGCAGTAAGGGGCAACCAGGCTGGAGGCATGGGCAGTTAGGGGCGATCAGGCCTGCAGGGTGGGCAGTTGGGGGTGACCAGGCCAGCAGGGGGGACAGTTAGGGGCGATCAAGCAGGCAGGTAGGTGAGTAGTTAGGAGCCAG
>NW_005367953.1:1716264-1721440 GCF_000412655.1 Myotis brandtii
GCTCCCGGACTGTGAGAGGGGCAGGCTGGGCTGAGGGAACCCCCCCCCCCAGTGCATGAATTTTGTGCACCGGGCCTCTAGTTGTGTATGTTTTCCAAGCCTGACTCTCTGATTATCCTAGAGATCCTCTGAGATACCTATTATCCTTTAATAATTCATTTCCCCCTAAATACTAACTGGGATGGGTTCTGTTGATTTTATTACTTATTGTTCATGTGACTTTAAGCAAGTAATTTATTCTGAGCCTTCAATTCCTCACCTCTAAAAATGGAAGAAATAATAACTCAATAGGAGCTGCTATGATGATTAAATGTGGTAATGCAGAAAAATGCTTAGCATAATGACTGATCCTTAGAAGTAAGCTTTTTAAAAAGCATCTTCTTTTTATTTATTTTACTTTTTTATTTTTTTATCCTCATCCAAGGACATGTGTTTTTTTAATTGATTTTATTTATTTATTTTTTAAATTCTTTATTGTTGAAAGTATTACATATGTCCTCTTTTTCCCCCCATTGACCCCTCCAGCCCATCCTCACCCCAGGCCCTCACCACCCCATTGTCTGTGTCCATGGGCCATAAAAAGCATCTTCTGTTTAAGCTTTGGGTTTTATGTTTTGATGATATAGCTTCTGGGAGCTCACAGCCTAGAAAGAGCCAGATCGTTGATCATAAAGACCCCAAACTCTTAGAAACACTGGTGGTCTTGGCAATATGCAACTGTATCTAGCTGGTTACTCCTTGTTGGAAAAAGTAATTCACTGTGCATAATCTAAGAACACAAATTAAAAAATGTACTCTTCTCCGCCTGCCAAAGAGGGTTTTTAAGGGGTCTGCTCTGTTTCTTCCTTCTCTGGACCTTCTTGTTAGACATGTTCTTTTGAGCTTTTGAAATGAAAGGGGAGAGAATGAAGAGGGGTATGGATGGACTAGGGCTAAAGGAAATACATTTCCAAGGAACTTTTGAGGAGAACATTTGGGGAAAGCTGTCATGTGAGATAGAAGCTTATAGAAAAGAAAAGAAATTTTTAAAAAACATATCTCTGAAAAATTTCCCCACATACTGTTTAATTAATGAGTTTAATCCTCAATATACCACCAATGTTCATTGGACCCAATGTAGTTTTGAATTTCTGTTTTTGAGCCATTATATTAATAAAAATCTAGCCCTAACCGGTTTGGCTCAGTGGATAGAGCGTCGGCCTGCGGACTCAAGGGTCCCAGGTTCGATTCCAGGCAAGGGCATGTACCTTGGTTGCGGGCACATCCCCAGTAGGGGGTGTGCAGGAGGCAGCTGATCGATGTTTCTCTCTCATCGATGTTTTTAACTCTCTATCCCTCTCCCTTCCTCTCTGTAAAAAATCAATAAAATATATTTTTTAAAAAATCTATGTTTCATGGCTTTTATTCTTTCTAAGAAGTCTTATAAAAACCAAAATAATATATATTTGTTTAAAAAATAGAATGAAACTCATTCTATCTTGCAAATACAATACAGATCTATTGGAGCCTTTTCAAATCTAGGCTTTATTGTGGGATTGCAGTAACCTTATTTTTCCTATATTTGAAACACATTGTTACTTGATCATTCTAGGAATTTTTTTTTATCATTATTCATCAATTCTTTTCAATGAAGACTTTAAAGATTAAAAAGAAAAAAGTGTGGCCCGGCAAGTGTGGCTCAGTGGTTGAGTGTTGACCGATGAACCAGGAGTTCACAGTTCCATTCCTGGTCAGGGCACATGCCCAGGTTGTGGGCTTGGTCCCCAGTGAAATTGCCTAGAGGACAATACAATCATTAAATTGATACTCGTCCGTCATTTTCTCATTGTGTTGCCAGAAGTATCATCTTTCAAGGTATAGAAGAGGAGACACCATTTTTATAGCCTAGTTTTGGTTTTCATTAAACACAGCTGTGAATATAATGTCCAAAGAGAAGAAAATTGATAGAGGAGGACATTTCACAATTCTTAGACAAATAAGAAGATGAATGTGAAGAGCAGCATTCTTGACCAGCACTGTCCAATGCAGTAGCCACTAATCATATGTGACTTGTCAGTACTTGAAATGTGGTTAGGTTTTTTTTGTTTGTTTTTGTTTTGTTTTTTAAAATATTTTAATGATTTTTTACAGAGAGGAAGGGAGAGCGATAGAGAGTTAGAAACATCGATGAGAGAGAAACATCGATCAGCTGTCTCCTGCACACTCCCCCACTGGGGATGTGCCTGCAACCAAGGTACATGCCCTTGACCAGAATCGAACCTGGGACCCTTCAGTCCATATACCGATGCTCTCTCCACTGAGCCAAACCAGTTAGGGCGAAATGTGGTTAGTTTTAATTGAGATAAAATATACACAGAGTTTTGAAGACTTCTTAGCACAATAAATAAGAATGTAAGATACCTCAATATGTTTTATATTGATTGCATATTGAAATAACAATATTTTTGATGTTAGGTTAAATAAAATATTTTATTAAAATTTACTTTCACCTATTTATATATTTATTTGTTTAGTTAGTTAATCTTCATCTGATGATATTTTTTCCATTGATTTTTAGAGAGCATAGAAGGGAGAGAGAGAGGAGAAGAGAGAGAAACAACAATGAGAGAGACACATGGGTTGGTTGTCTCTTGCACACTTCCCGAATGGGGTTGGGGATTGAGTCTATAACCGAGGTACCTGCCCTTAACCAGGAATCGAACCCAAGACTCTTTTGTGCACAGGCCAATGATCTAACCACTTAGCAACACCAGCCAAGGCTATTTAAAAATTTTAATGTGACTACTAGAAAATTTAAAATTACATGTATGACTTGTAGTATATTTCTATGGACAGTGCTCTTCTAGATACTAGTGTTGACAGTGGAATTAATTATGTTAGTGAAATAGACTATGAATCTTCAGATCATGACTCCTAGAAACTTAGATGAATGTCTTCAAACTCATGAATCAGTGAGTGAAAGGCATATCTCTAAGGACAAAAAAGGAAATAGGGTATCTCATACAGCAAAGACTATCACACAATAGTTGGTGATAAGAACTTGGACTTTTCCTGTTTGTTAAGAGGATATGTGATGGTTTTCTTTTAAATGTTTACCAGTATGTGCCAAAATTGTTACTTGATACAAGATTTTCTATGTTTAAATTCTTATTAAAATTTCTAATGATTTTTATTAACTATGCCATTATCCTTATGTAAATTATTTGAAAAATGACTTTAAAACAATTTTTGATGGGGTTATTTGATCCAGATGGTAAATGATGATGACTGGTTTTCTAGTATACTTAAGGGTTAAGAACTTGAGTAATTTGGAAGTTACCTTGTGGATACTAAACTATTTTATTTCAAGTTCTCAAATCTAACCATTTGAAGCTCAGCATTACATGTTAAGCAGCCCCAAAGTAAGTTATTATGGGAGACTTTTTTCTAAATTTTCATGATTATTTAAAAAATACACAAGAACACATTTGAAGACACAAAGGCCAAAGCCTGCTTTATTCCAAAGGAGAGAAATGAATAGGACATAGGCATTTCCATTTTAAGGAAGTGTCTAAGTAGTGATAGCCCTTAGGGTAAGCAGTCTGTTCTAGAAGTTATAGCATTTTTCTTGGTCATTCAAGGCAAGCAAAACAGGACTTACTCCTTTCCAAAGAATGTTTCTAACCCACATTTAATTTAAATATATCTTACAAATTAATTTTATTTTGCATCAAGAGCATTTTCTTCCCTATCTGAAAAATGCAATGTGTTCAGCTACTCAATAACAATGAGATCATGCACATCTTTACTGGGTGCCTTTTGTGTGTAGGTCCCAGGACTAAAACCTGGAGGATAAAGATGAGTTAATCAAATTCCCTACACTTCAGGAGCTCATAGTGGGATAAAGGTTGAGAAAGGGTGGAAAGATATTCAGATAAGTGAACTTCAATACTATAAAAATGAGAGGGAAAAGGGAGAAAATACATGTATTAAGCATCATCTCTGTGGCACAGATTTTCTATATATTATGTCCCCCAAATCCATACAATATAAAAGGTATAAAAATGAAAGTGAAAAATCATTCATAACCCTACCATCCAGAGATTGCAACATGTTATGGATTGATGTTTGTGTCACCTGCTGCCTCTTATTCACACGTTGAAGCCCTGATTCCCAATGTGGTAATATTAGGAGTTGGGGCCTCTGAGAAGTCATTCAGTTTAGATGAGGTCATCAGGGTGGGGTCTTCATGATGGGATTAGTGTCCTTATAAGAAGAAATCAGTGGGCTCTCTCCTTTTGTTAACTTCTCTCTCTTCCACTGCTTCCCAACCTACCCGCCATGTGTGATAAAGCAACAAGGCAACCATCTGCAAGTCGGGACTCAATCATGCTGCTACCCTAATCTCTGACTTCAGGACTGTGAGAAATACATAAATGTCTGTTGTCTAAGCCACCAGTCTGTGATATTTTGTTAGTGCAGCCTGAGCTGACTAAGACCACAATTGGTGCATTCTTCGATAGACTTCTGTGTGTGTGTGTGCTTGTAAGATGTATAGCATATAAAACATTAACTCATACTATACATGGTTATATCTGATTAAATTATGACCACTTTCAGTGAACAATATATCATAGGTACAATCTATATTTGAATGATGACAGATATAATTTTCTATAATTTTTAACTTTAAAAATTACAATAATTTTTTATGTTCACAATAAATTTTACTAGGTACAAATGCAGTTAGATGCATAGCATATAAAACATTAACTCATACTATACATGGTTATATCTGATTAAATTATGACCATTTTCAATGAACAATATATCATAGGTACAATCTATATTTGAATGATGACAGATATAATTTTCTATAATTTTTAACTTTAAAAATTACAATAATTTTTTATGTTCACAATAAATTTTACTAGGTACAAATGCAGTTTCCCTACTATTGGACAATCCTGTAATAAGCATATTTATACATCTCTATCAACTTGTTTTTTTATTTAATACATATGAAAAAAGCGGTTACTGGATTTTAAAGATTATATTCTTGATACACATTTAAGATTGCATCTCCAAAATTAACACACCCACCAATACTATATGAGAATCATAGTTTTCTTTTTTTTCTTTTTCTTAAAATATATTTTATTGATTTTTTACAGAGAGGAAGGGAGAGGGATAGAGA
>NW_005367953.1:1721471-1762350 GCF_000412655.1 Myotis brandtii
TCTATCCACTGAGCCAAACCAGTTAGGGCAAGAATCGTAGTTTTCTTATACATTTTCCTATAATAATATTTTCAATACTTTTTAATAAGTAATTTTATTTATTTTTTAAAATTAAATTTATTTGGGTGACATTGATAAACATGACCATATAGGTTTCAGGTATAGGTTTCTATGTTACAAGATCTGTATATTGCACTGTGTGCCCACCACCCAAAGTCAAATCTTCTTCCATCACCATATATTAGGACTCCCTTCTCCCCTCACCCCTTCCCTCTGGCAACCACCACACTGCTGTTTGTGTTCATGAGTTTCAGTTTTATATCCCACATATGAGTGAAATCATATGGTTCTTAGCTTTCTTTGACTGACTTATTGAACTTAGCATAATGTTCTCAAGGTCCATCCATGTTGTTGCAAATGGTGCTATTTCATCCTTTCTTATGGCTGAGTAGTATTCCATTGTATATATGTACCCCATCTTCTTTATCCAGTCCTCTATCACAGGGCACTTTGGCTGTTTCCATGTCTTGGCCACCATGAATAATGCTGCAATGAACATAGAAGTGCATATATCTTTGCAAATACATGATTTCAAGGTTTCCAGTATATACTCAGGAGGATTGCTGGGTCATATGGTAGCTCTATTCTCAATTTTTTGAGAAATTGCCAGACTGCTTTCCATAGTGGTTGTACCAGTCTACATTCCCACAAGCAGGGAAGGAGGGTTCACTTTTTTTCACAACCTCTCCAATACTTGTCTTGTTGATAATGGCCACTGTAACGGGTGTGAGGTGGTATCTCATTGTAGTTTTTATTTGCACTTCCCTAATTGCCAGTGAGGTTGAACATCTTTTCATATATCTATTGGCTGTTCATATAGCTGTCAAAGTTACAGTTAAATATGACATCTAAGTTTAAAACTTTTTTATCTCTTTGTCTTCTATTAAGTTTGGACATTTTATTTGGTAAACGCAAGTTTGGACATCTTATTGGATATTTATATGTATTCTTTTGTAAATTATGATTTGTGTCCTTTGTCCATTTAAAAATACATATATTTTTATTGATTTCAGAGAGGAAGGTAGAGGGAGAGAGAGATAAAAACATCAATGATGAGAGAGAATCATTGATTGGCTGTCTCCTGCACGGCCCCCACTGGGGATCAAGCCCACAACCCGGGCATGTGCCCTGACCAGTAATTGAACCATGACCTCCTGGTTCATAGGTCAACGCTCAACCATTCTTTTTTTAATTTAAGGGTACATCTTTTCCTCGTTGATTTTTATGAGAACTTAGTATATTAAAGATATTATCTATATAAATAAAAATGTAAATGATCGTTTGTTCAAAATCTTAAATCTCCGAAAGTTCTTCATTTTTTTAATTTAAGGGTAAATCTTTTCCTCATTGATTTTTATGAGAACTTTGTATATTAAAGATATTATACTGTAATAAATGTTACAAATATTTTCTATTACTTACTTTGAATATTGACAGATTCTTCTTAAATGGGTTGAAATAGTGGTGAGTGTAAGTTTTCTTATGAGGTATAGAATTTTCAGGACTAAATTATATTTTCATCTCTGTGCATGAATGCACAGTTTTGTTTGAGGAGAAAGTCAACTTTTGCAAGAAGCAAACTCTAGCCAAAACTTGGAGAAATGCTCCATTTCTCTGGACCTCCTTAAGTACAGATAACACACCACATTGATTCAAATTATTAGAAATATTTTGAAATAACCGACTGACTCTGATACCTGATCTAACACAAAAAGAGATTGCAATTCCCAATTCGATTGGCGTTTGCAATCACCATCAACAAAGCTCAGGGCCAATCTCTAGAATTGTGCGGTTTAGATCTAGACACGGATTGCTTCTCACATGGACAATTATATGTTGCATGTTCCAGAGTCAGCAAACCTGACAATCTCTATATCTGCACAGACAATGGAACAACAAAAAATATTGTATACCCACAAGCATTGTGAAATTAAACATACTAGAAACGTGTGCTTTCTCTTTTCTTTCTTTTCCATTTAACCAGACTGAGTCACAGCAACACGTGGCTGGGTACAGCTAGTACTGTAATAAATGTTACAAATATTTTCTATTACTTATTTTGAATACTAAATTCTTCTTAAATGGGTTTAAATAGTGGTGAGTGTAAGTTTTCTTATGAGGTATAGAATTTTCAGGACTAAATTATATTTTCATCTCTGTGCATGAATGCACAATTTTGTTTGAGGAGAAAGTCAACTTTTGCAAGAAGCAAACTCTAGCCAAAACTTGGAGAAATGCTCCATTTCTCTGGACCTCCTTAAGTACAGATAACACACCACATTGATTCAAATTATTAGAAATATTTTGAAATAACCGACTGACTCTGATACCTGATCTAACACAAACAGCTCAGCTTCTGACATGATGATTTGGGGTTATTATTCCCAGCAGCAAATTTCAGTTTAACAAAACTATCAAAACAAATGAAGTCTGTGTTATCCAATTGGCCTGATGAGACGAAGGCAGCCAGAGGCCTGGCTGTAGCCTGAGAGCCTGCATCCATGAGCTCCTCACACCCAGGTCACTCCAGGCTCTCCCTTCTCTCCAAGCATCCAAAGAGCACTTCCCCAGGGGAAATTTCCTCCTGGGGAAAGGCTAGATTGAATAATTGGCTAGGCCGTGGTTGGCAAACTGCGGCTCGCGAGCCACATGCGGCTCTTTGGCCCCTTGAGTGTGGCTCTTCCACAAAATACCACATGCAGGCATGCGTACAGTGCGATTGAAACTTTGTGGCCCATGCGCAGAAGTCAGTTTTCGGCCTGGGCGAGTCTATTTTGAAGAAGTACTGTTGATATTTGGCTCTGTTGACTAATGAGTTTGCCGACCACTAGCCGCTAGGCCCTTTGGAGATATTCTCTCTCAAGGACACTTTGACGTGTGGGAAAGTATTTTTCTTCAGACCACAGCAACTGATGTGTTCTTTAAAAGTCAGATTGACTGCTCAGATGGCCCCCAAAACATACTTCCCCCTTGCACTGATCTAAACACTCAGGTTTCAGAAGATGAGAAAATTGTATGGGAAACTTGATTTTATCCAGAATATTAATTCAGAGCAATCCTTAAATTCAACTAACTACATATATTAAACTTTTATGTATCTAAATGTATACGGTACATTTGACTTCTGTCGCCTTTTTCACATCTCACAACTTCTTTCCTCGTTTACACACAAACTTCTCAACATTTTCACTGGCACAGAAAATGAAACGCGTCAGCACTACACAGCACAAATTAGCACGCTTTTCCCAAATAATGCCTGTTGTCTGGAAGTTTTTACCATTTGAAGGAGCCAAATGGAGAGAAAATGTCATGGGCATTTGATGAAACAAATTTGCAGACACTCAAATGCTTCAGTTTATGGAGGTCCTTTGTGCCACCCGTGCCTATTGGGGAAATTCTGCAAAACATCCTATCTGTAAACAATCTGCTTCAGTGCCCCATGTTTTTTAAATTTATTTGTCTGTTGACATTTAAAAAATATAAAGGAACACATCTGCATGTGAAAACAGGACCTTTTGTTACTTATTCATTTACTTTATCATAGAAGTTAAAAATAAAATAAGTTGTCTTGCTGGTTGCTTGCAAAGGATCATTTTCTAAAGGACACTTTCTAGTTTTTGGCCAGCCTCATTTTAAACTGCTAAGGTCTCTCTTTTTTATGGTCTCTGCTCACAAGTTAAATAGACCTTATTATTCAAATGAGAAATTCTGGAGCTAATGTTATTAAAATGAGAAACTTCTGGGGGCGATGGAGAGTTTCATTATCTTGATTGACTGGGGTTGTGGTTTCATGTGTGTAAACATATGTCAAAATTCATCAACTTGTACACTTTAAATGTGGCAAATATGCTTCAGGAAACGGGGGAGAGGAGGGAGGAAGAAAGGTAGGAAAAAGATCCAAAACAAAAAGTTTTGAGATATTTCTCACCTATTAGAATGGCAAAATAAATAAATAAATAACCTATTTCCTAGAACAGCAGCAAATCTTTGTATTTAAATATATGCAGAACTACAGTTCTATATTGACCTCATGTTAAGTATAAATAGGAATGCCTTCTTAAACCACTTGAAATGTTCAATTGAAAGCACAAGTGATACATTAACTGTGATTCATTAATGATTTGAGAGTTTGCTCATCAAAAGGAGAAATCTTCTAAAAGCCATTTTAGAATGCTAAATTTTAGAAATGTGAGAAATATTATCAAATATATGCTTCCTGAAAAACAATGCTGTATTATACCAAGTACTAAAAGAAGAACAGAATTTACAAAAAATTGACACAATTTAAGGCATTGCTTGCCTTCCCCAGTTTATCAAATGTAAAATGTTTTAGCTACTTTAAGGTCATTTTGTAAAGCTGACTCCCTATACGGTGTGTTATGAATTTGACTTATAATTTAAAAATTTTAAAAGTGCTTTCATGTATTTGTCACGTAACATAATGATTTTTTAAATGAAGCCGTCACTAAATTATAACTTGAAAGCTAAATGGCATAATGAGGTTTTATACTAAGCTTAGTTTTGCACAATGAGTGAAGTACTCTGTACATACTCTAGCATTAAGAACTCATACCCACATTCTCACTGTGTGCCAGTCCACAGGGCCAGTGACATCATATGTTTTACATTGTTCATTTCCACGCATCACAGTTCTCAGGAATAGTTCAGGGGGAGAGATCCTGAGCCAGCTATCCTGCTGAGGCCAAGCCTCCTTGCAATAGAATTTTTATTTCCTAAACAGTTCCAAATGAGATGATCTACGTCAAGCATGTCAAACTCAAAGGCTAACACAGGTCAAATAAATGAGGTATGCGGCCCGTGGGCCATGAGTTTGACATGCTTGATCTACATGCACTGGCTGTTTTCTGTCAGAGGATGTTAAAATGGGGCAATGGCAACAGTTCAAATAAAATACTAATCCTTCAACGGGCCCAAAGGAATAAGATCCAGATAAACAGGGACAACCTGGCACCCAAGAAGTGGATATAAATAAACTAACTCTCACTGGATTGTCCCATATTGTTCCTACTCTATAGTGAACACATGTTCATTGATCATTCAACAGCTGAAATCTCCCTCAGCTTCTCTGTATCTCAATTACTGCATTTCTAACGTGTTAATAATAATTAGAAGAAATGTGTCAATATAATAGGTGATGATTCTGGACATCACCCCTGTCTGTTGCTATCAGGATTCAGAGGGATGGTATCTGTCAGTCACCTACTGCAATGCATTTGTTCTGTTTCAAGCTATACTCACTGAGTGCTGTTAGTATCAGAAACTCTGTCCCAGGGACACAGAGATGAGTGCAGGCCAGTCCTCATCCTAAGAAGGCACAGTTTACCAGGGGGGTCCAAAAGTTGAAACAGTATTCTGAGACCAGTGCTGAAAAGGAAAATGAGGAACCAGGGTCTCCAGACAGTGGTGCCACAAGGTAGAGTGTGATCTCATTGCTCATGAGCTTTCAAGACTTCTTTATAACATTGAACAAATTTCATCCTTCATCTCAAGCCCCTCTACCAAAGCTAACTAGAACTATTAAAAAGAGGCATCTGAGGTCCACCTGCAATTTGGTTCTTCATGGTACAGAGCAGAATAGGTTCTGCTGAGTGATCATTCTGTGAGTTCCAAAATTTAAAGAGGATTGTGCAATGAGGGAGCAGCACTAATTGTGGACATCCTATGGACATCTTGAAGTCTTTAATCCTAGCCTCCTTTAACTAAATGTATTCTTTTAGAAATATAAAAATACAGTAACTAAAGCAGAACCAGCTACTTCACGCCCCAGGGCTCCCAACTATGTTAAATGTAAATTGAAAGGAAATAGATTCTGAACTCTGGAAGCTAATTGGGAGCCTTAGGCAAAAATCCTGAGTGTGGTGATTGGCACCTGGTCCTTTTCAGTGACAGGGTTGCCTCTAGAGTGCTAATTGATTAGCATTATTAGAGGAAAAGGCAGTACCAGATGGGAGACCTAAAGTCTCCCATTTCCAAAACCCCAATTCAACTGCTAACCCAAGGGTTCTAACCAGAGACCAATGTTTCCTGTAGCACTAGTGAGGGATACTCCTTCTTTGAGCAATGGGATCATAAATAGGTCCACTATATAAAATAAAAACTCATTATTAGGTTCTCTTTTGCTAACTGAAAAATAAAAGCCATCTAAGATTAAACTAGCCCTCCAAGTTAGAAAATAAATTTTTAATTAAAGTCACATTTTACTAATCTAATTGACTTTTATTTATTCTCTAAAAGCCCTCCTTCTGAAAATGACGGTGGATTTGAGAGGTATATCCATTCTCTCTGGGGCCAGATTAAATGAACTATACTTAGAAAAGAGGTGTTAACATTTTATGAACAAAATAATTGTTCAGAAGTGAGGTTCTGGGTATGCACCTCACTAGATCAGTTGTTCTTAGCTGGTGATGCTGGGAGAGCAGAACTGCTGAATCCAGAAAGAAGCAAGAGTATTCAAAGAGCAGGGTCCCTTGGCCCACAGGAGAGCCCATTTGAATGCTATAGATTTCCAATAACTATACTCCTGTACTCCTTTACACTTGTCAGTCCTTAACCAATAACTTTCGCATTCCACATATCTCATGTGTGGCACAGGCATACCTCATCTTATTGCACGTTGCTTTATTGAGCTTTGGAGACATTGCACTTTTTACAAATTGAATGTCTGTGGCGACCTTGCATCAAGCAAATCTATCAGTGTCATTTTTTCAACAGCATTGCTCACTCTCTGTCTCTGTGTCACATTCTGATAATTCTCACAATATTTCACTTTTCCATTATTATTATATTTTTATGGTGGTCTGTGACCAGTGATCTCTGATGTTACTATTGTAATTGTTTTGAGTCTCCCCAAACAGCGCCCGTATAAGATGGCGAACTTAAGTCATAAATGTGTGTTCTGACGGCTCCCTTAACCCACCATTCCCATCTCTTCCCATCTCCTCCGCTCTCCCTATTCCCTGAGACACAGCAGTACTAAAATTAGGCCAGTTAATAACCCTGCAATGGTTAAATGTTCAAGAGAAAGGAAGAGTCACATGCTCTCACTTTAAATCAAAAGCTGGAAATGATTAATTCACTGAGGAAGAAGGCATGTCAAAAGCTGAGGTAGGCCGAAAGCTAGGCCTCTTGTGCAAACAACTTGTGCGTACAAAGGAAAAGTTCCTGAAGGAAGTGAAGAGTGCTACTCCAGTGAGCACATGAATCATAAGACAGTGAAACAGCCTTATTGCTGAGAGAGTTTTAGTGGTCTGGATAGAATATCAAACCAGCCACAACATTCCCTTAAGCCAACATTCCCTTAGCCAGAGCAAGGCCTTAACTCTCTTCAGTTCTGAAAGAAGCGAGGACGCTGCTAAAGACAAGTTTAAAGCTAGCAGAGGTTGGTTCATGAAGTTTAAGGAAAGAAGCGTCTCCGTAACAAAAAAGTGGAAGTGAAGCAGCAAGTGCTGATGTAGGAGCTGCAGCAAGTTATCCAGATGATCTAGCCGAGATAAACACAGATTTTTCAATGTAGACAAACAGCCTTCTGTTGGAAGAAGATGCTGTCTAGGACTTTCATAGCTAGAGAGAGGTCATTGCCTGGCTTCAAAGTTGCAAAGGACAGCCTGACTCTCTTGTTAAGGGGTGATGCAGCTGGGGACTTTAAGCTGAAGCCAATGCTCATGTACCATTGCAAAACTCCTAGGGCTCTTAAGAGTTATATTAAATCTGATCTGCCTGTGCTCTATGGATGGAACAACAAAGCCTGGATGACAGCACATTTCTTTACAACATGGTTTACTGAATATCTTAAGCCCAGTGTTGAGACCTATAGCTTAGGAAAAACATTTTTTTACAAGTATTACTGCTCACTGACAATGCACCTTGGTCACCCTGAGGGAGATGCACAATGAGACTATTGTTGTTTTCATGCTGCTAACACAGCATCCATTCTGCAGCCCCTGGATCAGGAGCAGTTTTGATTTTTGTCTTATCATTTAAGAAATTCATTTTGTAAGGCTGTAGATAGTGATTCCTCTGATAGATCTGAGCAAAGTAAATTGAAAACCTAGAAAGGAGTCACCATTCTAGATGCCATTAAGAACATTTGTGACTCATGGGAAGAGGTCAAAATATGAGCATTAACAGGAGTTTGGAAGAAGTTGATTCCAACCCTCATGGATGTCTTTGAGGGTTCAAGACTTTGGTGGAGGAGTAACTGCGGATGTGGTGGAAACAGCAAGAGAACCAGAATTAGGAGCAGAACCTGAAGCCGTGACTGAACAGCTGCAATCTCATGATAAAGCCTTAACCAATGAAGTTCAAGAAACTTAAACTTCTTATGGATGAGCAGAGAAAGTGCTTTCTTAAGATGGAATCTATTTCTGGTGAAGATGCTGTGAAGATTATTGAAATGGCAAAGGATTTAGAAAAATCACATAAACTTAGTTGATAAAGCAGCAGTAGGGTTTGAAAGGAGTGACTCCAATTTTGCAAAAAATTCTACTCTGGGCCAAATGTTATCAAGCAGCATCACATGCTACAGCGAAATCCTTCATGAAAGGAGGAATCGATTGATGTGTCCAGCTTGATGGTTGTTTTATTTTAAGAAATGGCTGCGCCTCCCCAACCTCCAGCAACCACCACCTAATCATTCAGGAGCCGTCAGCATCAAGGCAAGACCCACCAGCAGCAAAAAGATTAAACTCACCAAAAGCTCGCATAATGTTTAGCATTTAGCGATCATGTAGTTTTAAATTAGGGTATGTACATTTTTTAGACATAGTGCTATTGCACACTTACTAGATTACAGTATAGTGTGAACACAACTTTATATGCACTGGGAAACCAAAACATTCATGTGACTCACTTTACTATTGTGGTGGTCTGGAACCAAAGCTGCAGTATCTCCAAAGTATCCCTGTAGACTATTCAAGTCTCATTCTATGGATGAAAAATAGGCTCAGAGAGTTTAACTAGCTTGGCTATCATGACACAGTTTGGAGGTGACTGATTTGGGCCTAATTCCTAGTCCTACAATTATTCTTCTGTATCACACTGCCTCTACATTAGAGCTGAAAGGGTTGTTTCAGAATTGTCTATGGGTGGAGTCTAGGGGATCCTTACCAAAGCTGAATCCACAGTGTACAGATAGATTTTTTTTTTATAAGGGAAACTCTCAAACTTAAAAGTAGAGAACTAGTATAATGAGCCCCCATGTAGCAATCACTCAGCTTTTTTAAAAAATATATATTTTATTGATTTTTTACAGAGAGGAAAGGAGAGGGGATAGAGAGTTAGAAACATCGATCAGCTGCCTCTTGCACACCCCCTACTGGGGATGTGCCTGCAACCAAGGTACATGCCCTTGGCTGGAATCGAACCTGTGACCCTTCAGTCTGCAGGCTGACGCTCTATCCACTGAGCCAAACCAGTTAGGGAGCAATCACTCAGCTTTAACATTTATCAGCAACCCGCACAGTTGTCACCTGAGGCCTAAGGAGGGTCTAGGTGAGGCTCAGGTAGAAAGGACCCAGCTGCTGTCTCAGGAAGAGAGAAGACCTTAGAGGTCAGAACTAGGCATGTCATCAGCTGAGTTGAAAAAGCATGAACTGGAACGCTCTGGAATAGACTGTGATTTAAACTCAAATAATGTAACTTACCCCATCTGTATCATGTCTGAATTCTAGGATTACCTCATATACAAGAAAATGTTTTGAAGTAACCCAGGATGTCTATGATATCCTAGGGCCACCAAGAGCAAGTGAAAATGGGAAAGGCCACACCACACCAACCCTAACTTCCCTGCTGCCCGATAACATCCCTTAGTTGGCACCTGCCCACTTTACCTCGTTTTTCTTGAGAAAGAAAATTCCATGTTTTATTTTTATAATCTCTACTTAGTAAAATATGAACATGAAACATAGGAAAAAATCTCAACATTAATCAAAGAAGTTACAGTTTTATTAACTTTAATGTTTTTTTAAATAGTTAATGCAAACTTTATTTCTTACCGATAGTTTGTTTCTTTGTTGTTTCTCTGACTCGGAACTTCCAGATGTGATGCTGGAATAAAGTAAGAGTTTTAATTTCAACATTTTATTTCAGGAGCTTACGCACTTGTACACACACACACACACACACACACACACACACACACACATCGCCACCACCACACCAAATAGGTCTTTATACTGTAATATTGAAGATAAATTTCCTAAAGTATTTCCTCCAAATGTCAATTTCTGAACATTTCCAAAGGAAGTCAAAACTATGGAATGTAAACTTTACTCAGAGAAGATAAATAGCCTTTAAAGGTTCTCTTGAGAATAAGCAGTCCAAACAGTACAATCTGTTCTGTAAACCTGCGAAATCTCTTCTTTCCTCTAAAAAAAGAAGAAGAGGGAGGGAAGCATATTATCCTATGAAATAGCACGCTTGGGGAATTCATTCTCATTCTCTCTCTCTCTCTCTCTCTCTCTCTCTCTCTCTCTCTCATCATTTGTAATAGTTTCCAAATATGCTGTTATTCTTTGCATCTCAAACCCTCTTAACCTTTTAGTTTCTGCTTGAATATTCCCCCCGCCTTTATAGCAAAACTATATGCTCACTGTCTCCAATTCCTTTCCTCCTAATTTAGTTAAAGCCACTCCATTCAGTTTGTTAAAATAATCCACAGAAACTGCACTTACTGAATTCACCAGTGATCTCCACATTACTACATTCAAGGGTCATTTGTCACAACTCACCTTACTTCAGAGTTTTGGCATGATGCATCACTCCCTCCTGGAAATACTTTCTTCACTTGGCTCCAGGACACCCTAAGGTCCTAGGTTTCTTTCCTGCGCCACCTGCTGCTCTTCAGTCTCCTTTGATGGTCCTTTCCCACCTCCCTGAGCACTCGACTTTGGCGGGCTCTAGAACGTCTTCTGTTCTCTAGTTACATTCACTCCCTTAGTGATCTCATTCAACCTCTTGGCATTAAATACCATCAATATGATGATCACTCCCAAATACATATCTCTAGTCCAGACTTCTTCCTCGAATTCCAGATTCACTCATTCAGTTGCCTTCTTGACATCTCATATCTTATTTTTGAGATAAGAACAGATACCTTAATTTCAACATTTCCAAAACCCAACTCCTGATCCCTACTCCCAAATCTTCTCTACTTGCAGTCTTCCCCATTTCAGTTGATGACATCATTGCTCAGGCTAAAATATTGACTCCTGTTTTTGTCTCAGAACCCATATCCAATCCATCAGGAGAGTTTTGGTTCTACCATCAAAATATGTCCAGTATCCGACCATTCTCACCACCTGCACTGTTAACACCCTGGTTCAAGCTGCCATTAGCTCTTGTCTGAGCTATTGAATTAACCTCCTAAATGGTTCTCTCTGCTTCCACCTTTGCCCCCTATATTCTGTTTTCCATACATCAACCATAAGGAAAATCATTTTACTCCTGTGCTCAGAACCCTCAACGAGGGATCTCATGTCACTCAGAATAAAATCCAAAGTCCATATAATGGCCTACAAGGTCCTACAGATGTCTCTGCCATTCACCCTTCCCATCCACCATAGGGCTCCATCCCAATCCCTCCTGACCCCACGTAATATTCTCCTTCTCAACCCCTCCCCTGCAAGTCACACCGGCCTCTTCACTCTTCCTCAGCCACCCATAGAGACTCCCATCTCAAGTTCCTCTGCCAGGAATACTTTCTCCACACCTGTCTACTTGGTTCTTTCCCATTTCCTTCATCTCTTTGCTCAAATATCACTTTCTCAGTGAGGCCTGCCATATGTACCTCATTGGAAATTGAAATATCCATCCTTATCATTTTGCTTATTTTTTTGAAGTACTTAAAACCTTCTAGCATGCTACATCATTTGCTTATTTATTGTATTTATTGTGTCTCCTCCCTACTGAAAATGTAAACTCCTTGAAAATAGAATTTTTTTCTATTGTTATTTTTGTTACTCTATCCTTAGCATCCTGAAGAGGGCTAGGAAGGTCTATAAATATTTGTTCAATGAATGAATGCATAAATAGATGATTTAATAAATCTTAAATATTAATAAATCTCATTCTACTTTAGCCAACCAATAAACCTTACTTTAAAGACCAGGGGTACTTTTATTATTTTCTATCCTACAATCTCCCTAACAAATGTATTATTTTATTTCCATATTTCTGTGCATGCCTCTCACTTTTCAAAAAATTTTTAAATTCACTTAAAAATGTTCACAAAGTAATCAGTGACTATTGAGCAAAATTAATGAAATCCCCACTTAGTGGAAGGACACATTGAGGTTCTGATAGAAGTAATTACTTTCCTTGCACTGTACCAAAATAAAAAAACAACACAGTATTTTGGTGCTTTCTACTTGACAGTAACTCTCTATCATGAAATGGAAAACAGCCTCTTGGTTATCACAGTTGCTGGACAACACAAATGGAAAGACCTTACTAGGCTGGCCCCTCTTGCCTTCTTACTAATTTTATCTTCTATCAGTGCAGCTCATGAAACTGATATTTTCACCAAACTCTACCCAGTAGTTCCAGAGTATGTATTTATCCTTTTCTCGGGTTGTTTTTTCCCACTAGAATGCTCAAGCTCTCTTCTCTGCTTGTCAAAACCTTGCCCATTCCTCACACTATAGCTCAAAAGCTGCCTCTCTGACCCTACCAATCAGAGGTATTTCTTGTCTCTGTAGTTTTTGGATGTTTGTGTTTTATATCCCTTATTACATTTCACGATGTATATAATTATTTGTCTGCCTATGTCTTTGCATTTCTCAGTGACACCCTCATAGGAATATGAGGACTATACCTTATTTATATTTTTTGTCACCCAATGACATTCCAAACAAGAAATTCATATTATGTCACTAAATGAAGCCAAACAAAACAAAACATTTGAGTATAAAACCCTAATGTGCATATTCAGATGTGCTACAAATATACAAGAGAAAACTATTTGAAACCACCTTCTCTTAACAGGGCCTGAAACAAAACTACTGGTTTAAAAGTGAGAGAGCTAAAAAAAAAAAAAAAAAAAAAAAAGTGAGAGACCTTTGGCTGCCTGACAATAATATTTAAAGGTCATGAGTCATGGCCTTAGAGTATCCATAGCAGCATAGCATACACAGTACAAGTCATGTTGTACCATAATTAAGGGGGGAAAAGCTTTGTAAAGCCTATTAGCCTGAGAGAAAACAAATTAAAACGAACAAATATATTTACAAAGCTTGTTTTCATTGCAGTGTTTTCTTCACTGTTCATGGGAAAACTGAAAAAATTTATTTAAATTTCTACTGGCAGGGACTAATAATGTGACTTGTAAGTAAGCCTTACAGTTATTTTTTCTCAGTGCTTGACAAGTACATAAACATGATTCCTTCCTTTAAGTGAAATCTTTCTGTTTTCCAAACCTTTTACCTTATGTTTTTAATGCTGAGTTGAAGTTGGTAATCAGTCACCAATGAGTCCCTCTGAATAAATGATTTTAATAAAGTTTTTAAAGTACCCAATTTTTATAGGAAAGAGTTTCCTGGGAAGATGCTTTTTTTTTATTCCCTAGGTTAATTGCATCCCAGGCCTTACCCTCCCTTACGTAGACAACTTAGAAGCAAGTTCCCATTTGGTTTGTATAAATTTTGGAGAAGGTTTGTCTCAGGGCATGAGAAGAAAGGAAGAGGGGAAAGAAAGTAGGGCAGGCAAGTAGATAATGGGACCAGTTTACTCCTGCTTAGAAGGGAAGGAGCTGAATTGAACCCACCTAAAGGTTAACCAAGGTAGCGTGGTCCACGGTCTCCTGCCTCAGAGCCCTGCTGTCTCCTTGCACAGAACACTGAGCTTCATCTACCAGGAAAACAAAAACACCAGTGATCGTCGGCAGTGAGAGCAAAGTCTGGCTCTCCACCTGGCTTCCCTGCTGGCTGTACACTGGGCTGTTCATTTCAAAGTTGTTAACCACAGGGCATTTTTCTTCCCTTTGGTAACATGTCCACCTCTCCAATTGTCAGCACATTGACATATTACCTCTTTAGGTGCAATGTTCAGGGAAATTTTTAAAAAATGAGTGCTTGCTAAATTCATTTTCAACAGACAAAATTTCCTCCCTCCCAAAGATGGTTAATTTTTTGAGGTTCATGCACTCTTTTGCATATGGAAACACTTCACATAAAATTTGGGGGGCTTTATGAATTTCCCACATCACCCACAGACCACAGACTCGAGGGTAAAAATAAATAAAAAACAAGGCCCACACATTTCATGTCATAAAAAAAAATACGTTTTAAAGCTTCATAAAGCAGAACTATGTTTACATGTGACCATAACGCACAGAATACCGCCTTCCTGGGTCCAGCTCTCATCTATGGTGTATAAGAAAATTCAAAATGGAAGGTAATTCCACGTTTGAGAGGGAAATGAGTATTGTGCCAACATGAAAGTTTTCCAGTGATTAACCATAGATCAGTTACAGAGGTGAACTGTGCTTCCATATTTGTAGCTAGATTTGGTTTGGGCTTTTACTTGGGGGTGTTGGAATGACCTGTCTTCTTTTGTGTATATCTCCTGTCAACAGAGCAGTGAAGGTGACATTTTATTGCTGTGGCTCTAAAAAAGGCCGAGGTCAGCTCCCCCGCCCCCCACACCCCTTCCTACACCACTAAAATGGTTGGGGTGAGGATGTGATTTTGAGAAGAGCAAGTGAAAGACAGCTTATTCATTTGACAAATATTTGTTGAACCATCTACTGTGTGTTCAGGTCCTGCCCTATGATCTGGGAAGACAGCCTGGTTCACATAATGGGGTCATTCCCCAAGAAAGGATGAAAAATCTATCTCATATTTTCCCCCAGATTTTATAGAAAGGTTTTCCTGGAAGCACTGAGCAAAGGCTACTTTATCTCAAAATCTTATGAATTATTTTGAGAAAAGAAGAGCTGTGGACTCACCTGATTCTCTCTGGGGTTTCAGACTCCGGAGCCACAGATTTCCTGCCATAACATTGTCCCATCTCAAGTCAGGCCCACTGGGGTACCCTGTCCATGGGACAGACATCAACTATCCTCATTCCTTAGAGTTTTAGAATCCCTGTTACTGCTCTGCTGTCCCCTGTTGCTAGGCGACCAGAATGGCTGTGGAAAAGACAGTTAACTTCTCAAAGAAAAAAAATCCCAATTACAAAGCCTCAGAAACCCCTCACCAATCAGATACAGATATGACTATAAACGAGGAATCACTGCATATTCATTATTTCTGAAAAAAGCATTCAGAGTGGCCAGCAGCAGTGGTTTTGTGCTCGAACCTTAGTCTGCTACCTCCAGGACCAGTGCTAAGGAAATAGTCACACTGCTTGTTAGACAGGGGTGCCGACACAGAAATGGACTGGGTTACAGGCTCCTCAGTGGTTTTTGCCACAGATCCCTAATTGTGATGATTTTCCCTGAGACTCATTGGCCCCAGACAGAAACCCTACCTGGCCGTATCCTAATTAAGACTTCTTTCTTGACACAGCGTTGCAGAGGTGCTACATTATGCCTGATTAGCTGGACCTCTGCTCCCTGTCACAACTCATGTGTGGCCACTACTGCTTCGTTGTTCATCTGAAGACAGCAGCCACTTGCTCCCAGCCATTTGCTACATCTCTTCCCGGACACATGTGTGGATCCAGGTCAGTCTGTATTCACTTTACTTCCTGCTCTGGCAGGAAGTACATGTGCGAGCTCTGCAGTGTGTGGATGAAAATCACTCCCTTATCTCCTGGGCTCACCCAAACCTAGTCACACAGCCCATCCCAAAATAAATTAGCTTGGTTAGCGGTTTTTTAAATCACAGAACTTGTTTCTAGGGATAGAGCATATAGATCAAATAACCATAATAGTAATGGGTATACAGTGGGGCCTTGACTTACGAGTGTCCCGAATAGATCAAATAACCACAATAGTAATGGGTATAGTTAGAACTGGCCAATTACTAGTAAAGAGTGTAATTAGCAGTTACTTCTCCAAAGGAGCTTTAAGTCCCCTGCCCCTTGGTAAAACAATCCTATGAGTAAAGTTATGAACCTTGAGCAGTTGGTGTCTGGCTGGAAAAATCATTAACTAGGTAGATGCGGAAAGACAAGGACTGGCATTGCACCCAGTTAGCAGCCAGTATAGAATTCAGCAAGTCAGCTCGCCTTAGTTTTCTTATTTATAAAAGTCTCACTTGAGCTGTTTCTGTCATTTCTTCCAGCTCGAACATTCTGTTCTGTTCCCTTAGCCCATCTTATTAAAACAGCCACAGAGTTGATCATTCTTTAGTATATGATAGAAGAATGTGCAGATGTTCACCAGGCATTTAGTTCATAACAATTTATGAAAGGAAGGTCATCTCAGTAATGGCTGGTGAAAGGTAGTGTAGGCACTGATTATTTATAATGGTTATTGCTCTTATCTTACATCTCACTAATCAAAAGGAGAGGTGGGGAGATTGGCTGACACCAACAAAGACTCAAAAAAGTCCTTGAAAAAACAGAGTGACTTCTCCATTGTTAGCTCTCCTTAAATGAATATTATGGGGGAAGGATTTCAGAAGGTGGTGAACTAATTAGCAGGTTTATCGTAAACATATTGGTCTATAGAATTCTTGACTGAGGAAGCTACATAATAAAATTAACAATCATTTTCTTTTATGATCAAGTTAAGAAAAAGTACTTATGAATGAAAGTCACTGAAATGGTCTTATTTTTAAAACTGGAACTGAATTTTAAGAAAAACTATAATTTTTCCCTCTAAGTCTAACAGAAAAAGGGATATTATAACAAAACTAGAAATAGCCCTGACCAGGTGACGCAGTTGGTTGGAGCATCATCCCATACACCAAAAGATTGTGGGTTTGATTCCTAACCAGGGCACATACCTAAGTTGTAAGTTTAATCCCTCATTGGGACATGTATGGGATGCAATGGATCGATGTTTCTATCTCAAATCAATGTTTCATTCTCTCCCTTCCCCCCTCTCTCTCTAAAAAATAATAAATCAATAAAAACATATTCTCGGTGAGGATTAAAAGAAAACACCTCTAGAAATACATATAAATTATTGGCACTTTCACCACTAACAATACTTTAAATTAAAAAGACACTGTGCGTTCTTTGGGGGCTCTTGTAGACTACTATGCACAATTTAAACACTGACCTTGTGGTTTGTCAAAAATGCATCTTTTCTTGGAATCATATATGTGTATATAACAAGGAAAAATCTCAAGGAATATGCATACTTGGTATGCTCTCATGCTAATGCTTATCAGGACTCCTTATCAAAGTTAGGTGACAAAGTATCAGTAAGACCAGAAAGGAAGGTAGAAGAAAAAACATAGCATTGAGGAAAGATCAAGACAGACAGACAGCAGATTTGCAGGAAAGTCATGGGGCTGAGGAGAGGAGAGGAAGCCGAAGTAGAGGTCTGTAGAATCTCTGCTTAGGAAAAAGCCCTGTGACCTTCATCTGTCCACTGACTTTCCATTGTTTATGCACGTATTTACCAAATGTTCACTGAAAACTCATTATGTCCTAGGCATGGTGCTAGGCATGAATGAAATCTTTCTGTCCCTGATTTTGTGGAGCTGATCATTGTATCAAGGTTATCATTCTAGTAGCCACCAATGTTCTTTTGAAAAAAGAGTAAAGGAAGCAGGTCTTGGATTTCCAAAGGGCTCTTCAAACTTGACATATCCCAAGCATTCTGAAAAGAATCTATCTATATATTTAAAAGCCTAAGTGACTGAATGACCGAACGACTGGTTGCTATGATGCACACTGACCACTGGGGGCAGATGCTCAACACAGGAGCTGCCCCCTGGTGGTCAGTGTGCTCCCATAGCAGGAGTGCCTCTCAGCCAGAAGCCAGGCTCATGGCTGGCGAGCGCAGGTGCAGTGGTTCTCCCGCCTCCACAGCAGCACTACCAAGCGAAGGCGGCGGCAGGCGCAGTGGGGCCAGGATGAGCTGAGCGGAAGCAGTGTGCGCCTGCCCCAGCTCGCTTGGGCTCCTCCCCAGCCACCTGCTGCTTTGTGCATTGCTACATCCCCGAGGGCATGGCAGCGGCAGGCGCAGTGGGGCCGGGATGAGCTGAGCGGAAGCAGTGTGTGCCTGCTCTGGCTCAGGCTCCTCCCCGGCCACCTGCTGCTTTGTGCATTGCTACATCCCCGAGGGGTCCCAGATTGCGAGAGGGCGCAGACCAGGCTGAGGGACCCCACCGGTGCACAAATCTGTGCACTGGGCCTCTAGTAAATAAATACAAGCAAAAAGAAATACCTCAATAGGTGTCCCTCTGGTGGAAGTAAGGGACTGCTTTTACAGAATTGACCGAAGAAAGTTTACTATGCTTTTATTGTGATGGACATAAGATGACTATGCCTGTGCCTGGGTGTCTGGGTGTGTCTTTGCTGAAGGAGGACAAGAAGAGATGGTGATGGTGAGACAGAAACCAAAGTTACATTACACAAATAACAGATCAGTCTATGAACCACAGCAACCGAAACACTTTTCAGCTGATTGCAGAGGTTTTCCTTCTGTTTCTCTCAGGAATCGGCCAGCTCTTTTATCTTTGTTTATTTGTGACCTCTTCCCTGTGCTGCTGATTGCTTGACACAGGAGGGTCTAATTATCTCCAGGCTTCCCGCCTGTTTTAATGGAGAGGAATGTTTATCAGTGTGAGCAGAGAGACTTGCCTACCCCAGGTCCTAAAGGCTTTCTTCGGGAAACATAGGAATGAAATTGAAAGCTGTTAATTGATGGGCAGGAATGCAAACTTTTCTTCTATGGCATTTCTAATGGCAGGAAGAAACATTCCTTCTCCCTCCGTACAGTTGTGTACTACGGTGAGCATAGGAAATCCTATTTCCCCGTGGGAATTGCCTCTCTCCCCACATATGCGGTTTTGAAAGGACAGTAAATTCATATACACGGTGTTTATTCTTGTATTACTATGTGTTAATTATTGTATTATTTTTCATAAGAACAACTGTAGACCTACTTTTGCTCCACCCTGTAGAACCCAAGGAGGGAAAATTCCTTCCAGACAAAGGACTGCACAGCATCTGAACTTGGCTACTTAGCAACTTGATCCTGGGTCTTTGGGTCTCAAATAAGAGAAGAATGGATGAAACAGTTGAATTTCTAGCTATCTGTTTGCTTATTTATTTATCTGACAAATGCTTATTGAGGCTCGGGTGCATGACAGGCACTTTTCTCGATGCTGATGGTCAGTACAGCGGTAAGCACGACAAAGTTGCCAGTCTTTAAATTTCATACTTTAGTCCATGGAGGCAATCAAACAAATACAGGAGGTGATTTTAGACAGGGACTAGTACTGTACAGAAAATACAACAAGGGCATACAGCTAGGAGCAAGCGGTAACACAGAACTAAGACATGAAGCATGGGAAGGAAGCAGCCCAGGAACTTTTGCAGGGAATTGTGTTCTAGCCAGTGGTTCAGTGTCAACATCATAGAAGCATGCTAAGTAGCAGTAACAAAAGACAAACTTCACCAGCTGATGTGACTTGGTGGTTGAGTGTGGACCTATGAACCAAGAGGTCATGGTTCGCTTCCCGGTCAGGGCACATGCCAGGGTTGTGGGCTCAGTTCCCAGTGTGGGGCATGCAGGAGATAACCAATCAATGATCCTCTCTCATCATTGATGTTTCTATCTCTCTCCCTCTCCCTTCCTCTCTGAAATCAATAGAGATATATTTTAAAATAAAAGACAAACTTCTCTTGACCTCATGTCTTTCTGTGCTCATTTCACAGAAAAGTTCCTCAAGAGTTGTTTCCCCCACTGCATCTCTTCAATCTTTTCCAATCAAATTTTCATAGTCTCCACTGAAATGACTTTCATTCAGATCACCACCAACCTCTATCTTGCCACCTCCCTTCAATAGCTGCATCCTGACCTGAATTTTCTTTGTTATGGGTCCTGCTTCTTAGTCTCTCAAATGGCCTTGGTTTCTGCCCATTCCTAACACTAAATACAGCTCTGCTGATCTCATGAGCCCTCTAATACTACCAATTGTCTCTTTTTCTTTTCTTAACCAAAACTGGTTTCTATTGCTTCCAACCAAGCCTAACTCATGCACTTATCCTATATAATAAAAGGGTAATATGCAAACTGACCCTAATGGCGGAATGACCAGGAACGACTGGTCGCTATTATGCACACTGACCACCAGGGGGCAGATGCTCAACACAGGAGCTGCCCCCTGGTGGTCAGTGTGCTCCCACAGGGGGAGCTCCAGGAGCCTCTCCCACCTTCTCAGCAGCGCTAAGGATGTCCCTGGGGGGAGCGGGCCTAAGCCATAGTCAGACATCCCCCGAGGGCTCCTGGGCTGCCAGAGGGATGTCTGACTGCTGGCTTAAACCTGATCCCCCGGGGAGCGGGCCTTAGCCAGCAGTTGGACATCCCCTGAGGGGTCCTGGACTGCGAGAGGGCACAGGTCAGACTGAGGGACCCGACCCCCACCCCCTGAGTGCACGAATTTTCATGCACTGGGCCTCTAGTATTTTTTATATTATTGTTGTTGTTTCCCAAGAAACCTAGTTGTTCAACTTACAGCACAGTCCTCATTCATTCTTTTGCTTTCCTTAAATGTTAGTATTGTCTTATTGAGTACATATTTGTGTTTCTTCTATGATTGATTAGCTGTTTTCTTACACTTATTCACTTCTTGAGAGTAAATAATTTATTCATTTAAAAAAATTATTATTATGGATGAGCCTATCACAATGCTAGATATTGGTATAATTTTAAAAAGCCATAGTTCCTAGCCCTAGCTGGTTTGACTCAGTGGATAGAACATTGGCCTGCAGACTGAAGGGTCCCAGGTTCGATTCTGGTCAAGGGCACATGCTCAGGTTGCAGGCTCGATCCCCAGTAGGGGGCATGCAGGAGGCAGCTGATCAATGATTCTCTCTCATCATTGATGTTTCTCTCTCCTTCTCCCTCTCTCTTCCTCTCTGAAATCAATAATAATAATAAAAAAGCCATAGTTCCTTGACATATTTGTTAGACTGGTACACTATTGAGAAATTTCTCTTTTAGGTTGTTTCTGTTGTTACTATATTTTTAAATATTCTTCATGGGTTTTTTTCTAATGCTTTACTACTCTAAGCTCAGTAGAATCTATGCTCGTTATGTCACTATTAAAATTTCTTAGAGATTCATTGGCCATAGCATTAAATACTATAATTTATCCAAATATTATATTTTTATTTCTTTAATAATGTTCTCATTATTCTAAATAGAATCTAGTGTCAAGTAAATAAAACTTAACAAGGTGATGGTAGAGAATCTTAAGAAGCCATTTTCAGAAAAGTCATCTTCTCCACCAAGATTTTCTCATGATTCACAGCCAATGAATGAACATGTTTTGAAGGATATTGTGCTGTGAAAGATATTTCACAGGTGACAGAAAGAGCAACTCATAGTAGTTAACTTATAAAGTAATGCTGGCTCATGTGACTAGAAGGTCCAGAAGTTTCAAGGTTCTTCAAAGTTAATCAGTGATGTTATCAGCACACAGTATCTTTCCATCTTGCCATTCTTCTGTCAACAGGGTTGGCTTCTTCTGAAGGCTTGCTTTCCTCGTGGGCATAGAATGGCTGCCAGTGGTAACTGAGACTGGAGGTGACTTTGTTCATGACTAAATATAGAGAAAGAGGGTTGCCTTCCATAACCTTGGAACAAAAGTCATATGTTTTATTCTAATTGGGTGATCCTAAATAGCTGGATCACTACACCTGGGAAATGTTGACTGACTTAAATCTGAAATATATGCCCACACCCAAACCAACCACTGTGGCAATGGAAAAGGATTCATCAGAACCCATCCTTACAACTGGGGGTGGGATGAATTCCATTCAAATTCTGTGGCCACTACATAGTGGGGAAGGATGAAATATATTTGGGAATCTCCAACACTATCCAATGCAGGTATACATTTGCATATATAATCTGTGTATAATTCACATATGTATTTCTTGTTTGATTATTTTATGATAGAAATAATAGCAATCATGTCTTACTAATATAGAGTGTTACCATTTAAGTGCTTTACATATTTTTATATGATCTAAACTAGGAAAATATTCAATAAGATTAATTTGTTATTAAAACTCATAGGTCATTATTTCCCTATTTATGTCTTTTTATTCTTTCTTAATAAGGCATACACCAGTAAGGGAAACAAAATGTTAAAGGAAGGATGAGAAGAACACTTACAATTGTTATCTGAAATATAATTTGAGAATCTCTATGTTAGACAAAACTATGAAAATAAACAGTAACTAATAGTGGCTTACATATACTTTATTTTCAGAATATAATTCACTTCTTGAGAGTAAATAATTTATTCATTTAAAAACATTTATTATTATGTACCATTAAAATACTTTGTACTCACTAATCTTATTATATTTATGAAATTACCAATCAATGTGTAGTTCTAGCTTAGAAATTATTTTGATATTTTTATGTCTAATGATGAGTTTAACTTAAAAATGACATCTATTTTAATCTCTCTATTGCAAAGAATTTTGAGTCTTCATCTTTACCATCATAGAAGCAACAACAAAACATTCTGATCAGCTCAAAAATTCACTGAAATGTCTCTTCATATTTCAATGTAGTTCATTAGTTATTCATTTGTTTTTCCAAACATTCGTTGAGTTTATCCCCTTGATTGAATACTGACTCTGTGCCAGGCACTCTGTTAGATACTGAGTACATGTGTGAACGTGTGTGTGTGTTGCTTGCACAGATGGACAAGGATTTTGAGAGGTTTCTATACTCTTCCTGAAGTGCATAGAACATTGAAGGAGAGGTTAGAAAATTCAGAATTGGGAAAGAACAGAGATGTGATAAAAGTACGTATGCCCCTTACAAAAGTGCTAATGCCAGGCCGCTGAGTAGCAGGAAAGTGTTCTCAACTCCAAATACCAGAGTCTAAACACGACCGACAAGTTGCATCCTTAACCAGGAGGTCACATCCTCATCATTATCCTTCACCACGAAGACAGCACTTAGGACTTGATGTGAATGTGAGTTGAAAGTAAATGACAAGCAGGAAAGACAATCAGCACCGTCTGTACTTACTCAATGCAGGGAACGTTTCGTTCGCTATTCTAAAAGGATTAATCATTCTGAGCCATCAGCCCGATGGAGAAAAGATTCTTCTTAGAATCTGCCCATTTCGGCACAGGACAGACAGTATTTGCTTCATAGACAACATATGGAAATTATTCAAAAATCAGTAAATCTGAAATAACTAAAAAGTGTTGAGAACCGTTGTATTTGTAGCTTTAATTTTAGGGAAGAAAAGAATTATTAATTGAAACGCAAGCAAAAGAGAAGAAATTTGATCCTTGGCAAGGTTTAATGCGTGGCAAGTCAAACACCAGGGAAAAGGCTTTAAATAGACCACCTCAGAAAGGCGAGTGGCTTTGTCAGTGTTCTTAGTGTTCATTATGCTCACAACCTACCAACACATCTCAAGGCAATGAATTATTGCTGTGCTTGTAAGATGTTGATTATTATTTATGATTCTGTGAGGTTTGTGAGATGCTTGCTGAATGTGAAAGCCGTTCAGCAAGTGCGTGAGTCCCAGAAACTGGTGAGATAGAGCTACATAGCCACTTTGAATATATCACATTTGCTATAATTTATGAAGGGTTATTTTGGCCATCCTGACTTACATTAGCTAAAGAAGTTACATGACCAATAAATCCCAAGACTGGGTAGAAATTTTAGGTAAAAGAAAAAAAAATTTTAAGAGAATGAAAGATGCAAAAAGCATGATTGAGTGCCTTAACAGACTTCATTCTTAATTTTTAGCTACAACGAGCATACTATTTATTATTTGCTTTTATATACATGTCCTGGTGAAAACACAATAGCTTCTGAATTAATTTCTAAATTTTAGTAACTAAATAAATTTTATGGACTATACTACAACTGTAAAATTACAAATAAAAATATAAACATATAGCAATTACCTCCTTCTTCAGAAGCATATTTACAAGAAAAAAATGCCATAAACATTATTATAAGGATTTACTATTTGTCATTTATCAGATGATTGTTATGGCCTTCCAGGAATCATCTTCTAATCTGTGCTACTGGAAACAGACAATTATCAAATATTTAACAATAAAATATCATCCTTACAATAGTAAAAACAAAAACAAAAAATATTGACTGAAATAAGACAACTTTGTCAAGAGAAAATCATTCTTTGTGTAGCAGGCATCAGCAGTCCCTTTAATCAAGACCTAGTTCGATGAAAGGGAGGCTTTCTGAGGCTGCTCCAAGAACAAATGTATCCTCATGATAGAATGGTTCCCAAAATAAGCTGTCATGTTTGGCTTCTCTCTGTGGGTGTATTGAATTTCCTGAATAATCCTTCCGTCATTTCACACACAGCAGATGCAGCCGATCAGCAACCAGACAAAACTCTTGCTAGTGGAGGTCGTTTCTCACTGCCTCTACAGGAACTGCTCGCATTTGCCTCTTGATTTGCCTAATGACATTAAAAGCAAACAAAAAACCCCATTAATGGATTATGAAAATCCCACAACTTACCAAAAAAAATAGGAACAAATAATCAGCACTCCATTAGTTGAAGTTGGGAGATATAAAAGAGATCAAAATCACAAATGAGATGACAGTGCAGGTTATCCCAGATTGATAACCTCTTGTCAAAGTAAGTCATTTTCCTGGTTCATTTACAACTTCAGAAATAAATTTTTTTCTGGGTTGCTTAATAGCTAACTTATATTTTCTCAAGATTTTTTTTTTACATCTTTTGAAACTTATCTTTAAACATTTACTTAGAAGATATCATTATGATTTTATTTTATCAGCAGAAACATCCAATTTTGCTGGCAGGGAATTCTTCAGAATCTATTAACCATTTGTTGTTTTAAAATAATTGAAACACTACGTTACATTAAGATGGTATTGAGCGCAGGAGCAAAGCCAGGAATCTAATGGTAAACTTGTCACCTTCCTGATTGATTTTATGATTCAAATGTTCAATTACTCCCATTAGATATTGACATGCTAGGGAAATAAGTACTTTATATGAATTTCTAAAAGATACTTATTGAAAATATACAGTAAAAAAAAACTGTTCTGGAAAAACAATCATTGTGTTTGCTGGTTCTTTGCTACAGAAAAAGCATTAAAAAAAAAGCATTCATCCATGTGGTGTCATTCGGTATTACAACCTGACACTAATATTAATGGTATATCAGGGACTTTTCGCTGTGTACAAACTGCTAAGTACAGCATAGTTAATAAGCCTGGGTTAAAAATAATTTTATCTAGCAAACATAGTGGCATATAACTATGTTTCAGGCTGCATTAAACACTGATAATCTATATAAGGTACTTCATTAAAAGCTACTGTATAGAAATTTGAATTTATACAACAGCTAAATTAAGGATTGGTTTATTTGCAATATTGAAAGTTTATTCATGTCATTGAAAATCTGAGCTTTGTTAGGGGAAGTCCAGGTTTTAATTATTCACAAACTTTTGTGCAGGTGAAGATTTGTACATTTGGCCAGAAAAAGGATACATTGTTGTCATCAGATTTTCAAAAGATTATATGTTTCAATAAAGTTTAAAAATTATGTTTCTTTAGTGTAATGTCCACCCCTCATCATCAAATATAATTTGATTTACAAAATGTTGATTTAATTGTTTTGCAAAACAGAGTATACCCACATAAGAAAAAAAAATGCTGCTATAAAATGAAAAATAATATATATGTGTGTTGATTATGAGAATAAATTAACTCAAAACCTTAGGAATATCATTAAATATATTACAATATCTTATTTTTAAACATAATTCTTAAAGGTGCATAGAAGATAGCGATATAAGCAGAGCTATTGAGATCTTACAATATACAATATGCCAGACTTAGTTCTATTTATAGCAGGGGTGGGGAACATCTGGCCCATGGGCTGTATAAGGCCCCCACAAGGCATGAGGGGTGAGTTAATTAATGTTTGAACAAATATAGCAGGCTAATTTTTAAGTTGATAATTTTGTATGGCCCTAGGCAGAAGAAACATTTCCTACCCCTCTTTATAGTATTTCATTTTACATCTTGACACTCTGTGGTGATAATTATTACAATTATTGCCCCTTCTCATGAAGAAACCAAGACCTGCAGAAGTTAGACTATTTACCCAAGATCTTACAGCTAGTACCTAGAGGGCCTGAAATTCCGATATACTGCATGTCTTTGTGGAACTAAAATCCATACTCTCCATCACTCTGCTATAATGCATTCCCTACAGCCCTCCATCACTCAAAATATTACTGCGGATATTGTAGGTCATGGAGTACTCAAATTCATCTACTGAATATTTAATCAGAGGCCCAATAATCACAGTACATATATAATTCTGGAAACGGAGAAGTGGGTTTTATTTGCCTTCCCTCCAATCCCACTCCCGCACATCTTTTCAGCAACAAATATTAGCAAGTATCACCTTACCTATCTTTTTTTGTGTGTGTGCACTTATTTTCTGTCGGAGGCAAAAGGCATGGCAACTTAATTCCAGATTAGGTTTCTCTTAAAACTCATGTCATCAAAAAGAGTTGTCATTTATGTAAACAACTGGCCAGACTTATTTATGTGTGTTTGTTGTGTGTGTGTATGTGTGTGTGTGTGTGTGTGTGTGTGTGTGTGTGTGTGTTGTAGAATTGAATTAAATAAAATACACCTTTAGGAAAACTACTTTAAATTCCTTTTTTAAAAAATTTACATAATGAACCTCAAAGACTTTCTTTCATGTCAACTGAAAAAACTTCCCAGGGATACTGTGTGCCAGGCACATCTTTGGCTGCGTCCTAAAGGAAAGGAGTGAAGATTTAAATCCTTCATGCTGCTTATGAGTGACAGAGTTACATTTCTGTGATAACATCTGTATTTGGACAACTAAGTCATGCTGCTTCTCTTGGAATCTTCTGGAGTTTGTGCACATATGTAGCAGTGAAAATCAAAAGCATAATCTGTAGGACAATATATTTCACACCTTTTAACTCAATGGATTTTAAAACAACCTGGTGAGATTGTAACTAATGAGGAAACTGAGGTTTAAAGAGATTTAGTGACTTGCTCACTAGGTAGAAGTATTGGGTGGAATCCAAGTATTCTGATTCCAAGTTACAGCCTCTCTCTCCCTATATTGCATGGCATAGCTGGTCATTCTGAAAGTCACCAAATGGAGAAGGAAGAGGTAAAATTCTGATTGCCCCTACTTAGATCTGAATCACTGCTCAGGGAAAATCCTGGACAGCATTTCTCTTATGTGGAATGATTGCCTTACTACTTAGATGCTCTGTGAATGAGGACTGGAGCTACTCCTGATGGTCCGATCCCCAGCCTTCTACGGAGGTGCATATTCTGTTGAACTTTCCATTGACAGCAGTCATTCCCCTTGTGCTTGTGGCTCATGTCTAGAAGTAAAATAATCTATCAACTCCTCCATAGGAGACATCGTAAGTTTTATTTCTTTTGAATTGTCAAGGCTGGGAACTCTCTTAGCCTTTCACACATATTTCTGGACTTCTCTTAATTAATCAAAATAAGATAGTAAAAATTGGTAATATGAATAGGGAATCTGACCTTGGGCAGAAGGCGAAGCAACTACTGTTTTATGTTGTTTTTTTAAACAGAATGTGTAGCTGTCACTCAAATGTGGCTTGACCAGGATAATATTACAAATGAGGTTGTATGTTCCCCTTCTCCATCCATCTCCCCAATCTGGGATCTTCCTCCATTCCCCCTTCAGTCTACCTCTAACTCTCACCTTTCAAATTCTTGTGTTGTCACATTCCTTTGTTTGAGGAAAAATATTTGTTTGATAAAAACATTAACTTGTGTTGTTCACTGCTTGAATTCATTGTTCTGTGAAAATATGGTGCCTTACTAAACTTAATGAATGTGCGAATAAAATCCCTAGAGCAGTGGTTCTCAACCTGTGGGTCGCGACCCCTTTGGGGGTCGAACGACCCTTTCACAGGGGTCGCCTAAGACCATCGGAAAACACATATATAATTACATATTGTTTTTGTGATTAATCACTATGCTTTAATTATGTTCAATTTGTAACAATGAAAATACATCCTGCATATCAGATATTTACATTAAGATTCATAACAGTAGCAAAATTACAGTTATGAAGTAGCAATGAAAATAATTTTATGGTTGGGGGTCACCACAACATGAGGAACTGTATTAAAGGGTCGCAGCATTAGGAAGGTTGAGAACCACTGCCCTAGAGGGTGTTATTAAATGTTTCCTCTAACTCGCATAATAAAAAACATGTAAGTAAGCATTTTTGGGGGGACGGTATTTAATGTGGAGAAAGCAGACAGAGTCAAAGAGGTGGAGGCAATGTGGAATGGGAACAGAGGCTTTCTTTCCCCCCAAATGACAATTTCTAGATCCCTGACGATGCCTCATAAGCAGAGGGCCAAATGAGACATTCATGGATCAATTCCTTGCATTAGGAAAAGGCTTAAAGTTTTTAATCTTTCACCCACATTAACACAGAAATGATGAGTGATGAGTATTGTTGTTCTAGAGGATGAAACAGAGGCGCCCCTGGAGGCGGAATGAGTGTGCCTTATACAATACCCAGCCCTCCCCAAGCAACATTTCCTAGGGAACTGTGCATCCCAGCATTAAGAATGAAGATATTTATCTCTTTTTATCTACCAGAGAATCTACACAAGCCAGGACATATATAAGGAGATCCTTAAATCTATACAGATACAAGTACATGCAAATAAGCTGGTATAGAATTTCTAATCCTATTGTGAAATCAAAACAGAGGAGTGTCCTTAAGAATCCTGGTGCTAAAGGAAGGGAGTTCATTCCTTAAAATAACAAGCACAGATACAAGAGCTGTCATCAACCTTCTTTGTCAAAAATAAACAAACCTGAGACCAAGTTTCCTTTCGGCTATTCTAAAATCCCCATGTTGCCATACAGTATGTGATAATATTATATAGGAATTTCAAAATCAGTATTTGATCTCTGTGCTTTAAGATACAACATGTTAAAGTTACATTCTATACACTGAAAAGTCTACATTGTAAAGTAAGGAGAGAGAATATGCCACAGAGGGAGTCTCACTGTGAGACGGTTTAGTACAATGGAAGTGGTACGGCTATGGGTGTAACCAAAGTGTCTGTTGGTCAGGCCTGTGGTCTCATCTGAAGACTCACCGGGAGAAGATCTGCTCCCAAGCCCACACGGTTGTTGATAGGATTCATTTCCTCAGCATCAGTTCTTTGTTAGCTCTTGACCAGAGTGTCCCCTTGGTTCCTTGTCAGGTAGGTCTCTCCAACTCGGCAGCTTGTTTCATCGAATCAGGCAGCCAAGAAGGCAATAGGGAGACTCTGCTGATAAGATGGAAGTCTCCGTGTTTAATAACCTAATCATGGAAGCGGAATTCCACCCCCTTTGCCATATTCTATTGGCAGGACAGAGAGGAGAGTCACAGGGCCAGCTCACACTCAAGCGGAGAAAATTGCAGAAGGTTGTGAATACCAGATGCTGGGATCATTGGAGACCATCCTAGGGGCTGCCTACTATACTAATGCATTTCAAAAATCACCTAGATAAGGACTTAAATACTTACAAAGGTAAAAAATATGCTTTTGACAAAGAATAAGAAAAAATAATGCCTAATAGCCATTTTTTACAACCTCATCTTAAAATATATTTTAAAACTCCAAAGAAAAATAAAGGTGTAAAATAGCTATAAGATATGCATTTGGAACAATAAATTATTTTTATGTGTCAAGTTTAAAAAGATTAAATATTTAATTGATAATCCTTGTTGGCAAGGATAAACAGATTCTTTGTAATCTGCTTGTGAGATTAAACACATCTGAGGGCAATCTGGTAACATCAAGATTTACATACCTTTTGACTTATCAATAGTACTCCTGGGTACTTATTTTATAGAAATCATTAAGCCAATGTATAAAGATTTATGTACCTGGCTGTTTATTACAGTGATATGTTTACTTCTAAAAAAAATGGAGATGATTTAGAAGTCCATCAGGAAGGATCAGCTAAATAAAATATGTTAATACAACCACATAATAAAATATATTGCAACTGTTAAAAATGGTTCATATATAATTTATAATCATGGAACTATGTCTATGATATATTTCTAAACAAAAAAGGCAGATTATAAAAACTCTTCCATCCTGTGACAGGCAGAATTATTTACGTGGAACTATATATGTGTGTGCTGGTGTCGTCCATTGTGGTACAGGAAAAAAACCTGACAGGATATCGATCAAAATATCAATAGTGTTTATCTTTGAGTTGTGGGGCTATGGATGATCTTTATTTTCTTTTTCATACTTTTCTGTATTTTTCCGTTGTTTTTTTTTTACTTTGAGCATATTTGCATTGTATAATGACACAAAGCAATAAGACTATTTTCAAAATAATATTTAATACATTTCCTCCTATACCCCTATATAGGAATGTTCTAAGCTTTTATCATATGTTAATCAAAACCACATAGCATCATGAGATCCTTTCATTCCGAATGTAATAGCTACTTCTATTGATACATGAATATGTTCCAAGCTTCTTGGAAACATATACTTACTTAAAAAAACACCAAACTTCAAATTCTCAATACACACAAATACCATCAATCAAAAGGGAACTAGAAATTAACTGTCAGGTTTCTCCTTAGCCTGGTTATTTTGGAAGAATAACTCACCGAGCACCAGGAATAATGATTTTGATGAGTTAAATAAGAAAATAAATCTTGGGTTGCTACAGCTAATTATTCACTCATCACTTATTCTTCATACCCTCAACATATTTTTAGTATCTACTATGTATCACTCATTCCAAGAAGTGCTGGGAATGAAATAGTAAATCAGAAACACACTGTGCCTGCTCTTACAGCTTCAGAACAACAAAGCAAAGAATTCACTGGGGAAGGTGTCTCAAAGTCCAGAATTCCCCAACCCCCAGTTCATGAGTCAGGAAGTAGATTTTTACCTTCCCTTCTTTAGCTATATTTATTTTTTGACAGCAAACTCAAACACATTTCTTTCTTCCATCCTGTAGTAGGCAGAATTCTAAGATAGCCCCCACAATTTTGCCCCCTGATGTTACTCCCATGATTGTGTTTTGTTATAAAAGGGATTTTGCAGATGTAGTTAAGGTTATTCTAACTAATTGACTTCAAGATAGAAAAATGATCTGGATAGCCTAACCTAATCAGCATAAACCCCTTTAAAAGCAGAACATATTTCTCCAGATAGTTGCAGGAGAGAAAGTCCGAGAGATTTAAAATGTGAGAGAGATTCCAAATGTGAGAGAGGAAGGCTCTCCATTGCTGAAATAGAAGGCACCATGGGGCAAGGAGCTCAGAGCATTCTCTAGGAGCTGAGAGCAGTCTGTCACAAGAAAATGGGACTTCAGTCCTACAACCTCAGGGAACTGATTCGGCCAATAGTACAGGAATGAGTTTGTAAGAGAACACCCCAAGCTTCAGGTGCGAATGCAGAGCTGCCACCTTGATTTTAGCCATCAGCAGAGAACCTAGTCATGCCATCTAGACTTCTGGATTACAGAACTGTGAGATAATAAAGGGATATAATTTAAAGCTACCAAGTTTGTGGTCATTGGCTACACAGCAATTTTTCATTTGTATGTTATTCCTGGGAACTAGTTAATACACTACAGTATACCTTTAACTGAGATCCTTAGATTTCAACTACCGTCCTTATTGCCCACATGGTGAAATAGAGGGCCAAGATTTCTAGCCCTAGTGGCTTTTTTCCTTTTTTAATTAATTGAATTATTTTTTTTTGTTTTAAACAATCTCAAACTTGTAGAAAAGTTGGAAGGTGTTTTTTTTGTTTTGTTTTTTTCTCAACCACGTGGGTGTATACATATATTGCTGACGTGTTGCTCAATGATCTCTAAACACTTTGGTGCAGTTCTTATAAACAAGAACATTCCCCTGCATACTTACAATACAGTCATTGAAATCAGGAATGTCACCTCAATTCCTCTCTCAGAACCCATTCAATTTTCACAAAGTATCCACACAATTTCCTTTATAGCAGGAGATCCAGTTTAGAGTTACATACTGTGTTTAGTTGTCACGTCTCTTTAATCTCCTTCCACTTGGAACAGTTTATCATTCTCTCCTTGGCTTTCATCATCTTGAAACTGGAGGATTGCAGGCCAGTTATTTTGGATAATGTCCCTCAATTTGGACTGGTCTGTAAGTATGATAGTTGTTCATTTTGGCAAAAATACTAAAGAAATAATATTGTGTTCTTCTCATTGATTACTATAAAATAGCACATAATTTCAACTTTTATGATTACTAATCACGTTAACTTTGATTACTTACGTTGGTGTCTGCCAAGGTTCTCCATTGCAAAGTATTCTTTTTCCCTTTGTAATGAACAAATGCTTTGTTGGAAAGTAAGGAACTATGTAAATATCTCGTTCCTCACCAAACTTTAAATTTATCCATGCATATATATCAGTATGGACTTGTTTCCTGTGTTATTCAATGCTTTGTAATATACTATTATCATTATTTATTTTAATATTCAAATTGCCAGGAATTTGGTCAAAGGGAACTCCATAATGCTGGCTTTGCCTCAGCATTATTTTGACAAAACCCTCTATTCTTTGAGCACTTTCTTACTTTATGACACAGCAAGATGTCCTGGGTTCATTGTGTCCTTTCCCTTCCCCAGCCCTGGAACTGGCCATTTTTTCCGGAGAATCCTGTTTTTTGTTAGTGAAAAATGGTATTTAGAAACCAAGATCCAGACACTTTTAGGATTGTTCCTGCTTCCAATCACATTGGGCTTTTTTTTTTTTTAACTTTTCCAAAACACCATGTGCTTTCTGCCTAAGGCTTTTGTATATGTTATTCCCTCTACCTAGAATGCTCTTCCCTCCTCCCCACAGTGAACTCTTCCTACTCATCCTTCAGATCTCAACTTAAATCGTGCTTCTTCAAGGAAACCTTCTATCAGTGCCCAGACTGGTTGAGGTCTCCTGTGTCATGTTCCTTTAGAGAAGTTTATAATATAGTAATCATTTGGTAACATATGTTCCCTCCTCATTAGACTGATAATCTCTGAAGGACAAAGGCTGTCTGTTTTTATCAACATGGTATCACTAGTGCCTAGCACTGTGCCTGGCACATAGTAGTGTGAGTGGGTGAGTGAGTGAGCGAATGAATGAGGGAATAAACAAATTAATGAATGAAGTCAGAACTCAATCCCAGAGCTTTCCTAGTTAGTCAGCAGTGAACACTTAAAACTTTTAAAGGTTAACTCACTGAAATAGTACTCACTAAATTCTCAGACATAAAGGCACAATTTCATTCTTTCTGACAAAACCCTGAGTTTTACACACTGGATCAAATAATTTTCCACATTATTTCATCTTGGAATGGATCCATGCAAAAATGGAAAACCAAGTATTCTCTGAAAAGATTTGCCATTATTGATTTAATCACTTGGTTTTATTCTTCATTAGATTTATTATATTCTAAGTAACTTTACTAAGTTGCTAAGAAAACAAAATGCTGCGAAAGAATATTTAATTTGATTGCATAATACTAAATCTTCACCACCTCCTGAGTTCCTAATTAAATCTTGTTTTTTTCACGGCGCCTTGTCCTTGAATGTGTGCTGCTCTGAAAGTCTCAGAAGTGGAATTTCTGGTAGATAAAATCCAGAGACTTCCTTTGAAATGTGGGAGCCTAATAGTTCTACCATTGTCTCTACAGGAAGGTCAAACATACAGTTGTCTTCTTGGCCTCGTGCTTTTATGGCTTTCCTCTGGTTGTGAGTCAGACCTGGATGCAACAAAGACGCACCTCTGGTTTCTGTCTCTCCCCAGAAGTAACTCCAATAACCGTCCCTGGGAATTATGTCAGACCTTCTGGCATCCTTTGAAGCATTTGATTATTGAATTCCGTTGACTTGCTAGAAGGAAAGTGGGGTCAGAAGGGCAGGCCTGAAACAGTTATAGTTCTTTTAGTCCTAAGAGATACATTAGGAGAGGTTTCAAAAAGCTTTTTCTCATTTTATATTTTCTCAAATGGGCTTCTGAGACATTTGGTAATTTGTCTTCCAGTCATTTTATGTTACGTAGTGTTTATGATAAAAACAGAGGATCTCATCACAACTTACACAATGAGAAACTAATTTTTCCTTTTCCCTGACTGGTATGGCAGTTTTGTTTTCTTCCATTCTAAGTTATCTGGCAAAGTGAAGACTTGATTGAAAGAAATTACCTGTGGTTCCATTCAAATGAGATGAGAAATGCAGACCACCACTCAGGTGAATTGGGGATCTCTCCTTTGTTCTTCTGAGGCTGCAGTGAGGGGAAGAGTCTTGGCCATGTTAAGGCTCCTGCAACTTAATATTTAATACTTCCCACCAAAGAATCTAACCAGTATTCATAAATTCAAGAAAAATCTCTCTATTCTTTAGCCCCTTCCAGTGGCATATTTTCCTCATTCGCATAGTCCTGTATCAGGTGGTGTAGCATTCACTCATGACCCATTTAATGTGGTTCTAAAAAGGAATCTCTATTAGCATATCACATCTCAAAAGTAATTGCGATGGATGTGATTAGTTACTAGAACTCGTTACCTACACTGAGAACATCATTATGTGGGCTTCGCTAAATGAACTAAAATATCTTGACCAGGGCCCAACTGAGTATTCAGAGAATCAAAGGCAAAGAATCAAAGCAAGCTTACAAAAAACCCTCTAATGAGAACACTGTGTAAAAATACATAGTTCAGCTTTGAAGTAAAAAAAAAAAACAAAAAAAAAAACCACACACACACACACACAAAAACCTGAGCAATTAGGCTCTCACATTTTTTAAACAGAGATACATTTTAGTTGTTGGATCACTTCAGAATTTTAGGAGGGAGATTAACACTTTATGTGAGATTTCTAGCAAAGGGAAGAGAGGGATTCTGCATTCAGTAATGACCCAGAAGATGGGACTGCGGAGGACAATCTCTTTCCTCTAGGACTGTGTTTTATTTGTCAAAATGAATGTAGGGTAGCAAGTCATTCCTAGTATTTAGTAATACTCTCCCAGGTCAGCAGAGCACCCTGTGTGCCAGACATAGCAGAGCAGAGCATGCTGACAAGAACAGAGATGCTGGGGATAGTCTCGCCCGGTCAAATGCCAGTCTCTGGCCATGAGGAATGTTGGGTGAGGCTCTGTTAAGTTATCCAAAGAATGATTAGATATCTGGTATATTTGTCTGTGTAGAGACCCTCTTCCACATCCTACTGAAAGCTATTTAAATTTAAATCCTACAAACGCCATATTCCTGGGAGGAATCTGAAAATCTCTACCTACCAGGGCAGAGGAGTAGGGATGATGTTATGGTAGGAAGTGCATACATTTCTGGCATAAATGTTTGTTTGCCTCTGCTTGTCAACATCTGAGTAGTTTCTCTGTCCTCCCACGTGGAGTCAGATGATATCCAGTGAACATCCCTCCCTTGGAGGCTAGTGTTTATCTTCCAAGTGCTAATATTGAAATGAAGCTCTTGATTCAGGCAACAGTGAGCCAGGGGGTTTCTGAGCATTTCTCCTCTTCTCGAGTCTTCCATGAGGGAAATTACCTCACAAATCACTGTGCTACTTTTTCAACATAAATCACAAGTGTCTTCCTAGCCAGAAGTAAAAGAGCAAATGTATTTAAATAAAAATTAAATCTATTCATATATCTATTCTCCTTTTAACTTTTAGGCATGGTTATGAAATGTTTTTAAAATTAAAAGATAATAAGTTTTTAAAAGTATGTACAAAAATGAAACCATTTAAAGAGTCTATAAGATGCCTGACAAAATTCTTATTTCAATTATAGTTCTTTCTTACATAAAAATTAAATCACTTTATAGAATTAAAAACTGAAATTTGTAAGATCAGTGAAGACAGGGATCATTGTAACCTTAATACCCAGGAAGTAGTAAGTGGTTAATATTCTTTTGTTGAATGAATTAATAGATGAATGGAATATTGACAAAATCAAAGTCTTATTAGTAAGATATAAATAATAATAAAATAATAATACAATTATATAATTCTTTTTATAATTAAACATGATTTTGATTTATCTAGTGAAATTTTTAGTGATTTTTATCTTTATCTACAAGAAAGACATTCTAGGAAACTATTATTACTGTTGATATTGATAATATATCTAATTGTTTTTCTAATCTCTATATTTGTGCTGTTCTGGCCTTTCTTTTCTTTATTAAACATATTTTCAGACTCATCTCTGTTAAGAGAACTATACAATGGCAAGGACAACTGACTCTGAAAATGACATAACATGCTGAAAAACAGCAATGGCAAATGCACAAAGCAAACCAGACTGTTTTCTTGGCAATTTTAAAACTTGTCATATCTATGATCATTATTTAACTGTAAATTGTATGATGAAAATTTAGAAAATTAGGTTTATTAATTTTTATTTTTCAGAAGCCTTTTATGTCTCTAGAAAACAGAAGTTAAACTGTTATAAAAAACTCAGAAAATAATTTAGAACAGTTCTTAGACTTTTATATTTTTTAAACCAGTGTAGAGAATGAATCAATATTTATCATCTACTATGTACCAGCACCGTGCTAAATACTTCACAGTATGTAGAGTATATTCAAGTAACATATTTCTTATAAGGCTAAAAAATGTAACTGACAATTATGAAACAAATAACTCAAAATGGAAGGAATTAAGTCTTAGCTAATTAGGGGGGGAAAAGATGCTTGGGAAAGATGTCATGAGGTGGTTGAAACTGACCTTATGTCTTACCGATATGATCCAGGAAAATGAAAGGAGGTGTGGCACATTAGACAGAAGGAACTTGACAACAGAGAGGGGAATGCACATGGCATGAGTGAAATCAGAATACTGGCCCAAGGAGAATTGGTGGTGCTTTATCAGAAAAGTGTATGGGATACTGGAACCCCTTTAGAGCATGCTATCATCTGTTTATTGTTAGCAGAGGTGTGAATGGAAGGAAAGATTTCTATTGGAAGCCAAGTTAAACCTTAACAACATTCACTTATCAGGGGAGTAATTTGAAATATTAAATTTTTTCTTTCCTCCTGTGCCCATTATGGGTCTTGACATATAGGCTGTCATTCACCTAGGACCAGTTCTCTGATGAGGCTGGAGAGCAAAGACTCTGCATTCTTGGCTCCTATATTCAAAAGCCTCAATGCAAGTGCAGTGTATGATTTCAAAAAGATTTGAAAGGAAAAGCAATATGGCAAAATATATCCACACTTCTACCCCAGCTCTCAGACCACAAAACCATATAAGCTGTGTAGGAAATGGGGGCAAATTTGGAAGAGAATCAAGAACCTATAGCCTTTTCTTTGTTCCCTGACCCTGACTCTCCTCCATCACTCTCCCCATAAGTGAAGGTGGGGAAGGATACAATAGAATTGTCATTTAAATTTTGGTTTCTGATAACAAAAGAGACACATCTCTTGCACCCTGGGTGAGACTCAATGAAAGAGCAACCTTCCTAGAGAAGTCCCTGGCACCATCATGATGAAACAAAATACCTCACTGGTTCTGTCTAAACTCTAGTTAGTGATCAAGCCAATGTCCTCCATGAGAATAGAATTGCTGATAATAGAGCAGAGATGGATAAGAGACAGTGTTAGGGACACAGTGAGATCCTTTCAGCATCCCTGAACCCTGAATCACAAGATGTGGGGAGATAACTAGGACATGGAAAAGAAGACCAAAAGATTGGACCAACGAAAACGCAGCATGACAACCAGAGAACATGGCAACTCACAAACTTCTAAATAGGTAAACCCTGGGAAGATGCTAATGGCCAAACTCTAACATTTTGTTAGGTGAAAAACATGATCTGTGCCTGAAAATCAAAGCAGATTTGTTAATGCTCAAAGACATCTGCATAGGATCAAACACATCAAAATAAGAAGCAAATGGCTTCTTTCCCAATACTATCGAATGACTTTTGAGCAAGATTCTTTAACAGCCTACCCCAGTCCTCCAATTTAGACTCAACTCAAAGCCAAGATAAAGTTTCATCCAAAATGTGTCTTGGTTATAAACTAGGATTGCCTGAGAAATTACATACTTTCACAGAATATACCTAGAATAAATTATGATTATGTTTGAGTATATGAAGACTAAAAGCCAGAAAATGTATTTTGATTATAGAAAATAGTGTTACATTTTTGAACGTCAGTCCATGTCCTTGAAATGCAAGCCTGCTAAATTCATCTTCAAGGCCCCTCAACTGCTGGTGGCTTCACCTTCCCTTTGGCTTTCTCCACCCACCCATCTTTCAGGGGCCAAGGCTCAAAGTTATCTAACCCAAAATATCAATAGTGCTGCTGTTAAGAAACCCTGCTATAGCTAATTTCTCTTCATTTCCTGAGTGATAAAATGAACATATTAGTTCCATTTCTACCTGTGGGTGGAGAGACCAGAAATAGTCTTTCTGGATCCAGCCAAATACCTGTATTGTCTGAATGGAACCCTGAAACATCCACGGTCATCAACCTATAACTCTTGCCCTTAACTCATAGAATATTGACAAATTGTCATGAAAGTTCTTTTGAATTTTTTCTTTTATCTGTACTGTTATCTAGTGTCTTTGTGAGACACCTCTGCCCAAAATACTAGTCTGCTTAGATGCGGCCTACCATCGCCATCACCATCAGCGTGCTATAAGCAAAGCCTATCTTTAATTGAATGCTTACTATGTGTCATGCTCTTGATATGCAACTCTTCATTTAATTTGTACAACATTTTGAGGTAGGTTTTTTTATGCTAAAACTAAGGATCAGAATTAATGGTTATCAGGAGCGTCCCTGCCACTGTGGCTACCTGTGTTTGAGGGTCGCAGAGAGCAGAACATGGCGGGCGGGGTGTGTCGCGATACTGGAGCTGGCGGTGCAGAAGGTGGTGGTCCACCCCCTGGTGCTGCTCAGTGTGGTGGATCAATTTAACCGAATAGGCAAGGTTGGAAACCAGAAGTGTGTTGTTGGTGTGCTTTTGGGGTCATGGCAAAAGAAAATACTGGATGTATCCAACAGTTTTATAGTCCCTTTTGATGAAGATGACAAAGATGATTCCATCTGGTTTTTAGACCATGATTATTTGGAAAACATGTATGGAATGTTTACGAAGGTCAATGCCAGAGAAAGAATAGTTGCATGGTTCCACACAGGCCCTAAACTACACAAGAATGACATCGCCATCAATGAACTCATGGAAAGATACTGCCCTAACTCAGTATTAGTCATCATTGATGTGAAACCAAAGGGCCTGGGACTGCCCACAGAAGCATATATTTCAGTGGAAGAAGTTCATGATAGAACTCCAACCTCAAAAACATTTGAGCACGTGACCAGTGAAATTGGAGCAGAGGAAGCTGAAGAAGTTGGGGTCGAACACTTGTTACGAGACATCAAAGACACTACTGTGGGCACTCTTTCCCAGCGGATCACAAACCAGGCGCATGGTTTGAAGGGACTGAACTCCAAACTTCTGGATATCAAAGGCTGTCTGGAGAAAGTGGCTACAGGCAAGCTTCCCATCAACCACCAAATCTACCAGCTGAAAGATGTCTTCAACCTGCTGCCAGACGTTGGCCTGCAGGAGTTTGTCAAGGCCTTTTACCTAACGACCAACGACCAGATGGTTGTGGTATATTTGGCCTCCCTGATCCGTTCAGTGGTTGCCCTGGACAACCTCATCAACAACAAGATTGCCAACCGGGATGCAGAGAAAAAAGAAGGGCAGGAAAAAGAAGAGAGCAAAAAGGATAGAAAAGATGATGAAGAGAAAGATAAGGGAAAGAGTGACAGAAAGAAGAGAAAAAGAAGAAAAAATAAAACATGTAACTTTTTAATTTGTAAATTAAAATCTTATAAACTGACTTGTGTGCCACCAGAGGGTTCTTTTCATTTAAGTGCTTGTTAAAAAGCTGTATTGACAAGAGCTCTCTGCCCCAGGTCACTCTTGCTGTGGCATTACATGGAAGTGAATGGATAGAGGGACTGATCTTGTACCTAAACTGCAGCATAGGACGCTATGAATTGGGATTAGGACAGCTCAGGCTTCAGATTGTGTGACAAAAGTAAACAGCATTTTGGGTACTCTTCATTCTTTTATCTGTAAAACCAGGAGTTGAATTTTCCCCATCTCAAAAGATTCTTGGGGTCTGCTTCTGGCAGTTTGCAAAACTGCTAAGTGGAATGCGTGAATTCCCAAAGTGCTCTGCCTCCAACACCTCTGAGTTCCAACCCTTCTCAACTCCATTGAGAACACCACACCACGGGACACTTGGACCTTGAGCTCTGGCATTCTCAGGGCTTGGGATCCAGCTCCATGTATTGTTTACCTTAAGGACAATTAAATGGCTTAGTTAAAAAAAAAAATAATAGTTATCATCCCAAAGCTCATATCCAAAAGGAACATAGCCTAATTTGATGATAAAATTGTTCTAATGATTATTTTATACTTCACTACCCCCTGCCTACCCTTTTTAAGTTAATTACTATTCTGCAGAAAATAACATAGTCACGTACCATGCTCTCCCCATTGGCTAAACTGGATGGTCCATATTGATCTAACCCCTCCTATGACTCCGATTTTGAATCAGGGCTATCTAGAAATGCTCCCCCCCCGCCCCACCCC
>NW_005367953.1:1762364-1780828 GCF_000412655.1 Myotis brandtii
CTTCACACTCATCAGATTGGTGAGTATCATTGAATAACAGCACAAACCTAAACTACATCTAACTTTACACATTCCTTGGACAATTTTATAGTCTAGAATCCAATCTAGACCCCATGTTGTATTCAGTTGTCACATCTCTTTTGTCTCTTTTATCTTCCATGACCCAACTTTCTTGAAGAGTATTGGCTAGTTGTTTTATAGAATATCTCTCACTTTGGGTCTGTCTGATTAAATACAGTTGTACATGTCTGGCAAAAAATACCAAAGACATGATATTGTGCCCTTAGTCTAGAGATGAAGCCAAGGGTGTGACTGCAGAATCTTTTGTTAAGACCTCAGAGAACTCTTCAGTCACACAAAAGGCCCTATACTGCCACCTTGGGTTGAAAAGTATCGGGACAGCATAAAAGTACAAAAAGGCAATTGGATCCCCCAAAATATCAGCAAGTAGCCTGGGAAAACTGCTCATTGGCAAAAGTGTTGTCTTTCATGAGAAGGGGAGGATGACTCAGCAGGCAGAACCAAGAAGAGCACTGCTATGGACTGAATTATTTCCCCAAATTTTATATGAAGCCCTAGCCCTCAATGTGGTGATAGGGCCTTTAAGGAGGTAATTAAAGTTTAATGTGGTCATAAAATAAAGTCTAATTGGATAGGACTGGCATCTTCTTAAAAAGAGGAAGCGACACCAAATCTCTCTCTGTCACTACACGAGCACAGAGGAAAGGCCAGGTGAGGACACAGCATGAAGGCAGCCATCTGCACACCAGGAAGACAGGTCTCAGCAGACATGTTGAACTTCTGGCTTCCAGAAGTGTTAAAAAATAAATCTCCGTTACTTAATCACCCAGTCTGTGGTATTGTTATGGCAGTCTGAGCCAATTAATACAAGCCCAGAGGGCTGAGCCGAAAGAATGCTTGCTGGACCTAATTAGGACATTTCCAACATTTTCTGCTTAGATTTCAGAACTGCTATGTACCAAAACCTCCTTTATGGCTCCTATTTCCCCCCTTTTTTGACCAGTAATCTTTATAATGGTTATCCTCTGCCCATTCCACTATTGTGTGTTGAGTGTATGATGAACAGATAAGCTAGATCTTTAGTTTCATGGATCTGTATGGGAATGATCACATTTAAGAACAAGCCTGTCTAACCTTGAAGGTTAGATTTCATCAAATATGCTGCATATTTTATATAATTCTTCTTTAGTCCCCAAGTTTTTCAGAAAAAACCTGCTTTATATATAACCTAGACCAGTGATGGCGAACCTATGACACGCGTGTCAGAGGTGACACGCGAACTCATTTTTTTGGTTGATTTTTCTTTGTTAAATGGCATTTAAATATATAAAATAAATATCAAAAGTATAAGTCTTTGTTTTACTATGGTTGCAAATATCAAAAAATTTGTATATGTGACACGGCACCAGAGTTAAGTTAGGGTTTTTCAAAATGCTGACACGCCGAGCTCAAAAGGTTCGCCATCACTGACCTAGACAGTGTCATTTTAGTAGTACAGTAATTAAAACCATATAAAGCAGAGTAAAATAGTGCAGGAAAGAGCCTGAGAGATAGCAAGAGAAGGGCAGAGAAAAGATCAAGAATTTAATGCAGCAAGAACTAACTAGAAGTCAAAAGTCATCATAAAAATATAAGCGACATCTCTTACTAACCAACCCAACAGATGTCATTGTAGCTATCAGAAAATATGCTGGGTTTCCAACAATATATGAGAAGAGGAGTCATGAACTTTTTGTTAAATATTAAAGAAAAAGTGGCTTGGGAAATCAAAACTGAGAGGCTAATGTCTTGGGTACATACCCAGACACAGAGATTCACATACAGATACACCTTCTGTTGATGAAATCAAAATCAATGCTACTACTAACGCTTTTTATCACATCTGTAAGTTCATGATGGCTTTTGTAAAAAATAAGAGGAATCAATTTTGCCACCTGGTTCTATTATATGAGTGAACTCCCATGTATGATGGTGCCCAAACAGAATTGGCCTGGTTGAGTATGTCTGCAGAATACAGATGTGACTATTCCTGCACAGATTGTTCATGGAGGATTGTTAAACATATAATAATAAAACAAAGATATTATATTCAATGGACATGACAATAGATAGCTTTTAAGTCCTAGTCTTTGAATTATAGTTGTTTTCAGTTAAATATGAAGTAGCATATTTTTACCAATTGTAAATATCCTATAGCAAATAAATCCAATTCATTATGTCTCAAAATTAAAACCCAGACTTTTGGTTCCTTTGTTTTACAAAATTGAGGCAGCAAAGACATTGATTTATACAAGAATTCCTTATCCTGGTCTTAGAAACCTAGCTTTTTTTGGTAACAACACCCATGACTCAGAACTCTACTTCAACCCATAAAACTGAGGGTTTTCATCTTAGTCACCCAACTCACTGTACTGGAGGAATATTTTTTTTTCTTGAATTTTATTGTTAAACACAGAGGAATAACATTACAGAACAATTTTCTCTTTATTTCCAATATTAACGATAAGCCCAAAATATGTATAAGTAAGAGTGTCAATCAAAAAACAATCAAATTTGCCATATAAAGAGTTATTTTTTAATAAAATATTTTCCTGGTGTGAGTATTGACCTGCCCTCAATTTCTAAAAGGAGGGTGGTTTTGCTAAATATAGTCAAGGGTAACTAATACCTCATTTCTCTCTCATATCCTCTTACTTTATGTGTGAGCCATTGCAGATTTAAAAATTACAAATTGTCATCTCCAGCAACCCATCATATTTCTGAGTTTATCAGAAACATTTTGACACTGGTGTAAGGAAGGCAAATATTATTTGGAGGTAAATCTATGTGTATATACTTATATGCACACTCATATACAGCCAAAAGCATGTGTGTATACATGGATGTATATCTGTATACAGGGTGGGGAAAAGTAGGCTTATAGTTGTGAGCACAAAACACAGAGTCTATTCTTGTATTATTTATTAATTCTTGTATTATTTTCCATGCAAACAACTGTAAACCTACTTTTGCCCCACCCTGTATATGTGTGTGTACAGAGCAGAGGAGGGCTGGAGAGGGAAAGAAAGGAGTGAAGCATAGAAACCAACCTACCATGCTCATTCCCCTCTCTGAGCTTCCATTTGTCTTCATCCTGCTCTTCTTGACAGGTATATCCTTCTACCCCCTCTCCTCATCCAGCTTCTCTCTATCATTACAATCCTTTGCGAGTATTTCCCAACCCACACTGGCCCTCTGCATTCTTTCTCTTCTTGATGCCCTTGTAATATACAGTTTAATACAACACATGACTTAGCATTTTACTACACACGTTGATTGCTCTATGAATGTTCTATGTGTCAGTTTTGTCTCCCCAACCAGATTATAGATGACTCAAGGGCAAGCACTCAGTATTATCATTATGCATTGTCACATCCTCTGTTGCTAAGCTGTGTCATGGATGCTAAATAAATGAACATCGATGTAATGAAATAACAAAATTCTGATGAGCTTGTAATTTTGATTAAGTAATTATAATTGGTTCTTACATTGGGGCCTACACTTTTTAGAATGTTTCTACGCATTTCAGACACCCATGTCCTTAATTTGAAATACAATATAGCTTAGTGGCTAAAGCCTCACTATTTTTTAATCCCAGCTCTCCAATTTACTAATTGTGTGATCTTGAGCAAGTAACATATATGTCCTCTGCCTAGACTTGCTTTATAAAAAAGGGATGATGAGAGCAACTAACTCACAGAATCCTGAGATAATTAAACAAAATAATTTACACTCAGCATAGAGAATATGTGGTACATAGAAAGCACTCAGTAAATGCTGACTATTCTGCCATGGTTGAATAAAAGTCATGGGTTTTTTTTATTTATAAACTAGAAGGCTGGTGCATGAAATTCGTACATGGGTAGGGTTCCTAGGCCTGGCCAGCGATCAGGGCAAATCGGGGCCTTCCCGCTGCCAGCTGGGGCCTTCCTTTATTCTGCGCTACCCCTGGTGGTCAGTGCACGTCATAGTGAGCAATCGGTCTCCCGGTCGAACTCCCATGGGGACAATTTGCATATTAGGCTTTTATATATATAGATTGGCAACTTGCACAAAGTTGACTATTAGTGGTTTGAAAAAAAACAATATCATTTTATGTTCAATTTCTAGAATATAAATAATCTATTTAAGAAGATATGGGGAAGGGAGGTCTGAATTAATCACAGGAAGTTTATGCCAAACACAAGGCAAGAATGATCAATGTTAGCCTGTGCCAAAAGCCTTAAATGGCATGCCTTTCCCCAGGCCTAGATGTTTTTAAGGTTCCTTACCTAAGAGAGTTTAGACCAAATTAGTATGGCAAAGTTGATTTCAGGAGCAACCCAAATATAATAACTTGGTGTTAGGGGGTTAATATGCCCAATAGCCTAAGAAAGCATGTAGGTAAGCTGATAGAAATGGTGCTTATTTTTACAGGGAGGGGATAAAATATATAGGATGTTCCCCCCAAAATGTATATACACTTTGAATAATTATTAATTCCAATGGATTAAATCTGAAAAGAAACATCAATTGAGCTATCAGCTATTAAGTGTGTATACATTTTGGGGGGACACCCAATCTATGTGTGACTTGCTGTCATTCTGGAGCTGCACCGAACAGCATGGCAGCCACCAGCCACATGCAGCCATTGAGCACTTGAACTGCGGCTGGTCTGAACTGAGATGAGCTGTAAGTGCAAAGTGCACACCAGATTTTGAACTCTTAGTACAGTAAATAAGAATATAAAATAGCTCAATTTTTTTATATTAATTACATGTTGAAGTGAAAATATTTTGGATATATTGGATTAAATCATATATATTTTTAAATTTAATTTTTCCCTATTTCTTTTTGTTTTGTTTTAATGTAGCCATCATAACATTTAAATTACATATATGGATTGCTTTATGTTTCTATTGGGCAGCATCTTCCTTCGCAACCATTTCTTGGATCTCTTCCATGTCAGTCTTACTACTAATGTCTGTTCCGACTTCTTACAGTGCATCCTTGCGGGTTCCTCTGCCTGCACAGTCTCTCCTCCAGTGTCTCATCCATGCTGCATGCTGGCTCCAAATCCATCTTCCTAATGAAAGGTTCAAATCAAACCATTCCCACTGAAAAATACGAACCAATTGCTTCTCTCTGTCCATCAAATAAAGTTGTAGCCCTGGCTTGTTGCTCCTTCACATATTAGCTGTGATGCCTTGGGATAACAAGGTATGCAAGACAAGATGAAGCTCTGTTTAGCTGGAAGACTTTTTTTTTCAGCGGGGGCAGTCACTGGCATCTCCATAAGGGCTGGTCAAGGACTTTAACTTGGCTCAGAGAAAGTTTTCCTTTGTAAATATTTTATAAGCTGAAATAATATGTTTTCTTCCATGAGTTTCCCAAGCCACCAACCTGTTCACAAAAACCAGCAACTTTTATAAAAACAGGACAGAAGGAGGGATTCCTGATGCCACTGAAGTGGCTTGGCTCCTCCTTGGAGATGCCAAAATTGATAGCATTGTGTCTTTTTTAAAAAATATATTTTATTGATTTTTTACAGAGAGGAAGGGAGAGGGATAGAGAGTTAGAAACATCGATGAGAGAGAAACATCGATGAGCTGAATCCTGCACACTCCCTACTGGGGATGTGCCTGCAACCAAGGTACATGCCCTTGACCGGAATCGAACCTGGGACCCTTGAGTCCACAGGCCTACGCTTTATCCACTGAGCCAAACCGGTTAGGGCAACATTGTGTCTCAAAGGTCCAAAATTCCTAAATTTTACCCACCAGTGAGACTGGTTCCTCTCTGAGAAGAGCAAGAAATAACCAAACTTTTTTGAAACAATTAATTGGAGCAACTGGAAGTACAAAGGCAAGAGTGACAAAACTTCATGCAAGTATTTGGCCATTCAGTAGTATTTTTTGAATGCCCAATGATGGTTGGGGCAGACTCAAAAGTTCTTGTTCTTCCAAACTAAAATCTAATACCATTTTAATATTAGACTCTCTTATTATTATGTTCAAGGTAATTGACTCAGTTTGATTTCCAAGACCAAAACCTACCACTTTTTCTTTTACCAGCTCATCTTGATGACTGCTCCTTCCAGACCATTCAAGGCCATAAAATGGTAGAGTTTGGAAGGAAGTTGGAGCTCATCTAACCCAATTCCTCATTTTACAAATGAAGACTCTGAGGTCCTAGAGCTCATGAAGTGAATTTCTCACAGTGGCCAGAACCCAGATCTGCCACTTCCCAGTCCTGTGCCTTTTACATTACATCATCCCTTGTTCCTCTTTCTTCTGGTTTTGTATATTGAAGTCTCACCTGTTCTTCAAGATCTAAGATAAATGGCAGCTCCCTCGTTGTGATTAACCAACAGAGACCCATCCTTCTTTGCTCACACTCAGCCTGTAACTTGCTGGATGCTGTGATCCTTAGCTCCCTTCTTGGATTTTAAACATATTGAAGCCATGATGCTATCTTACACAATGTCTGCCCCATAAAATGCCTTCCACATGGGAAACTCACCATGCATTTTTGTCAAGTAAACAATTGAACAAAGGAAAGCAACATAGCAACTCGGAGCCTTGGCTATTAAATCTGTCAAATGAGAAAAATGGATGCATGAAAATGTAAAAAAGCATAAGCCATAATGTAATGCAGTTTCATCTCCTTGAACAAAAGGGCTCCACATTCATTTCAAGGTTTGTTATTGATTTAAAAAAATAATTTCATCCCTCCTCTTTATGCCTTTCCCTTCATTAGAACAAGCAGGGGGGAATTAGTGAATTATAGCAGAGACCAGGCTATTAGGGATTTAAAGATTCAGTTTGGAAATCCATGTGTCTCTTTAAAATATGAAGAGTGCCAGTTAGCTGAGTGTAGAAAGGCTGCCGGCCAAAAATATTCAGTCGAGTTAAATTGAAAAAGAGTTGGTTAGCTTTTGCCAGTGGATGTTTAACTATGAGATAATCCATCACCCCAATTCCTCTGCCCTGGTGTACTTATTAAGTAAATGTTTATTATACTAAATTCTACTTCAAAGTAGAGTGAGGGGGTGACTTTTAAAAAGCAGAAATTTCATATAAGATTGGATTAAAAGAAACAAAACCATCAATCTATTTCTATTTTAAAATGTTTACATGGGGCTTATGGTGTAGTTAGAAAGTAAAACTTACCCCCAAGTGAAAATTAGCCCCGAGAAAAATCCCCATGTGAAAAACAAGATCCTCTCACAGAGGCCCTACGAGAGGGGGTGAAGAGAAAGAAAGAAAAAGGCAGTGACAGGCCTTCCACGTTTTGACCTGCAAATCTGGAGTATGCAAGTTTATCAGAAGATATTTGGGCACTTCATTAAATTTACTCTTATGATATGGGAAGAATAATTAATGAATAATCATTATATCTCAGTCGGTGTGCTGGCTAGGAAATATGAGGTAAATAAAGATGATTACAACTAATTTATATCCTCAGATTAGCCAGGGGTTTCACGCAGTGTGGATACTGTTTATACATCAGCTGATCTGAATAACAGCTCCATCCCCATATAGATTTTAGCACTGATTCCTGAGGGGGAAAGGGCTCTGAATAACCTGGGTGACTCTTTGCTGTCACCATCTCACTGATTTAACTTAGCTTCCTAGAACTGTGGTTCTTCATTTGGCTTAAATCCAAGGGTTTTCTTTAAATTTATCTTAAAAGACATTTCCAGGAATGAAACATTGGATAGTTCTGGGATCTAAAGACCTCATTTAAGCCCTGGCCAGGTTGCTCAGCTGGTTGGAGCATCATCCTGTACACTAAAAGGTTGCGGGTTCCAGTCCTGGTCAGGTTACATACCTAGATTGAGGGTTCAATCACCAGGTGGTGTGTATTTAGGAAGCAACTAACCAGTCAATGTTTCTCACATTGATGTTTCTCTCTCTCTTTCTCTTTCCCTCTCCCCCTTCCTCTCTCTCTCAAATCAATAAAAACATATCCTCAGGTGAGGGTTGAAAAAAAGAAAAGACCTCAATTAAGACATTTTCATATTTCAATAATATTTACCCATGTATCATGTTTTATGAATTTTATGAAATGCTTTAAAATTATATTTACTGAAAAACTATTGGAGAATCATTTTGTTTCTAGGAGGTAAATGAAAACACAAATCAAACTTAAAGAGCATCTTGAGCAAAATTTTATCAAAACGTTAGCTTCTTCAAAAAGTTTTTAAATAGTAAATAGTCAGAAGCTGAACCTTTTTCTGCTTCCCAAGTAGAATTTATACTCCCCAAGAGAAGGTTCTCTCTTTTTATTTCTGTGAACCTACTGAGGGCCTCGTACAATGCCTAATACCCATAGGCACTGGATAATGTACGTGGATGAATAAATTAATTGATACTTTGCAGCATTTAGCAACTTTTACTTCTTTTACCCAGAAAAGTAAGCAAAAATAGAGAATGACTCAGTAATGAAAGAACAATCCAACAAAATAGGCAGGTGTTTCCCCGGGCAAAAAGAAGAAGTTGTATTTTTGAGAAAAGTTGCTGGGAGAAGGTTGTTGACCACAGGGGTTACTCCATTCAATCTCCAGTGATGTCCTGTAGGACTCACCAATTGTAGATCTCCCCCCAGAGGTGTTTATGCCACAGGCCTCACCACCAGAAGCTGTGGCCAATAACCTGATATCCTGGAAAATTGTCCAGCATGCTGAGCGGAGCTATCCAATTCTAAAGCATCAACGAGATTGATTGCCAAGAATTCCTTTGCAGAAGTTAGAGGACATATCATTCTCATATTTTACCCTCCTTGGTGAGATATTTAAATAAACACATGGTTTCATTCCTGTACTCACTAGCTGGGTATTCTTTGAAACTTCAGTTACAGATCACTCAAAGGAACAGGGTGACCTTCATGAGAGCTCAGTCTTGGAACTCTAGGAGGAGGGTAATTACAAGATTAATATTTTCTCTATTTAAAACTAACTTAACACTAAAAATAGCTGCAACAGCTTCTACTTATCTTAGAGGGGAAGCAGGCTCCAACAAGGGTTGGAATGAGGCAGGGATGATACTGCTAGAGAATGTCCACAAAAAATTCTCCAATGTTTTAGCAGTGAATATGTTACCCGGGGACTATGAAGTAGCATTTTGTCACATGTGTGATGTATCTTGTTTTATCAACAAAATGTATGCTTAATTTATTTCTTTTAGGAGCATAAAAAGAATAAAGAACAGAAGTTAATAATTTTTAAATATTTATACTTTCATATTTAATATTTTATCAGGATTTTAAGTATGCAAAAGATCATTGATTTATTTGCTAAGCAGTCCTACTATTTCCATTCTATGGAGAACATGAAGGAATTCAATTGACTTTACCAAGGTCACCAGCAAAGCAATGACAAGAAACCTGAGAGTGAATTCTTTCTGCTTCCAAATATTTTGAAATATTTTGGCTCATATAAAGAAAAAAAATTGTGTGATGAAAGAGCACTTCTGGGAATAAAAAAGAGAAACCTGTCTCTCAATGCCTAGAGGTCTATACTAGTTCCAAAGATAGAGCTTTTTTATATTAGCCACTGAGCTCAAGTTAATCTTTACTTCCGCTGGACATTTTCCTTATTATATCCTGATATTGAACAAAAAACAATTTAAATAATTACAGAAGCACAATTTTAATAGTCTAATTTTTAATGGCAGTGTTTTGTATCTGGGGCACATATTTAAATAACTTAGACTTTCTCTCTCTCCCCTAAGCTTCAAGGGCCCTTATACTGCCTCTGAAACTTTCTGAGTAAACCTGCTCTTATAATTTGAAATAAATAAATAAACAAATAAATCTATATATAAAAAAGGCAGTGACTGTGATGACCGAAACAACCAGTCAACCGAACAGCAGGCTGTGTGAGGCAACCAGGCTGGCGGGGGCAGTGAAGGACAACCAAACGATTGAACAGCAGGCTGCGTGGGGCAGCCAGGCTGGTGGGGGGGAAGTTGGGGGTGACCGGGGCAACCAAATGACCAAACAGCAGGCTGTGTGGGGCGACCAGGCCGGCAAGGGGGGCAGTGAGGGGCAACCAGGCTGGCAGTAGGGGGGCAGTTGGGGGCGACCAGGCCAGCAGGGGAAAGTGAGGGGCAACCAGGCTGGCAGGGGAGACAGTTGGGGGCAACCAGGCTGTCAGGGGGAGCAGTTAAGGGTGACCTGGCCAGCTGGGAGTGCAGTTAGAGGCAATCAGGCAGGCAGGTAGGTGAACAGTTAGGAGCCAGTGGTCCAGGATTGTGAGAGGGATGTCCAAGGCGTCCTGGATTAGAGAGGGTGCAGGCTGGGCTGAGGGGACCCCCCACCCATGCACGAATTTTGTGCACCAGGCCTCTAGTGAATAAATAAATAACTTAGTATCACATGGAGGTATGCATGTAAAAGATCCCGCCCCGCCCGTCCAGCGGGGCTCAGTGGTTTAGCATTGACCTATGAACCAGGAGGTCATGGTTCAATTCCTGGTCAGGACACATGCCCAGGTTGCAGGCCTGATCCTCAGTGTGGGACATGCAGGTGACAGCCGACCAATGATTCTCTCCCATCACTAATGTTTCTATCTCTCTCTCCCTCTCCCTTCCTCTCTGAAATCAATAAAAATATATTTTCAAAAAGGCCCCTCCTGCAATATAATATTAAGCCAATATTTGTTGAAAGCTTGTGATTCAGTTGCTATTCTCATCTCATTAAGTCCTTGTAAAAAAACCATGTAGGGGAGATGCTATTAATATCATGCCCATTTTACAGATGCAAAAATTAGGTATGGAAAAGTTAGCTCATTTTCCCATAATCACAAAATTAGCAAGGGTTGGAAGCCAAATGCAAGCAAGCTGAGTATCTGAAACAAAACAAAACTCAGTATATCTAGTCAACCTCACAGCCCCATCAAAGGCTACTTTTTAGCCCATAATACCTCTTTTCCAAGTGGTTTCTTAAAAATAACAATGATCACAACAAAAACTTCAGCAGAATGTTGATTCAATTTAGTATGTCTAGAAACCCTTATATCTATTGCTAGAGTCTTTGCTATTGGTTTGATTTCTACCTACTGCTGTTTTGTAGATAGAGAAGTATTCATGGCAAACTGAATTCAAATTCTCACTTTGCCTCACACTGGCCATGTGATCTGGGGCATATTATCTAAGTTCTTCAAGTCCCTTTCATGTTAGTATTCAGTGAATGATTCCCAAATTTCTAGCTGTAAGGTTTTTTTAGGAAGTAAAAGGGTATTTGGAGATTAACTAGTCCAAACATTTCAATTTACAAGTGAAGAAAGTGAGGCCCAGAGGAATGAAGTGACTGTAAAAAGCCTCTGAGCAGCTCCTTGCAGAACTGGTAACGAACCCACGCTGCCAGAGTCCCGGCATGTGCTCTCCCACTGCCCCGTGCTATTTTCAAGTGCATTAGTATATGATTGATGATCTCTGTCACCAGAAGTTTTCCTCAGGCAGATATTGCATGATTATTCTTATGTATAACCAGAGATACATGCTGGGCAGAGAGGTAGGTGTGGACAAAAGTCTGTTTACTGCCTCTGAGTTTTAAGCTCTAGCAAATGTGGATCGAGTCCCTCGTTGCCATTTGTGTGACTCCCACTTGCCAATTTGGATCCATACCATTTCAGCGGAGCTCAGAAAGTTACACAAGCATCACTTGGGTGGTTTTCCTGTCTTCTGAAGCTTTGTTGCAAGGCATCAATGAGTCCTCAGGCTTCATGGATTTCCCTTCCGTGGTATCTCCATGAAACATCTTCATGGAGTTTCCCGTGGGGAACAGTTGCTTACAATTACTGCTGCCATGAACTCCTTAAATGCATTGAAATCTCTGCAGCCTGGCTCAGGGCTTTCTCCTTGGCTCTGATATGTTCAAAGTTTTACCATTAATGTGGACAAATATATAGATGGCTTGCTGAGCCAACTGATGGATGACGCAAAGATGGTGAGCACAATGGTGAATATGATAATGAGGGAATCAGGTCATAAAAAGTCTAGAATATGGGACAAATATAATACAGTGAAATTTTAAGAACAGTAAATTTTAAATTCCTAGACTTAGGAGCAAAATTTGTAAACTGTACAAGAATAGGATGGGAATTTGTGTTTGACATAACATTGGCATAGGTAAATTTCTACTTTGGCACAGGTAAAAATGCCCAAGAGTTTAGGCTGACTATGAATTTTATATGAGTTAACAGTAATATGGCTGTAAAAAAGAGCATTTCATCTTGAAGTGTGGTTTTCAGAACAAAATAAATGTGGTTTTCAGAACAAAATAAATGATCATTTGGTTCCACTCATCTTAGACCACATATGGACTATTATTTTCCTTCCTATGCAGTAGGGACATAGTTAAACTGAAGAGCATCCAGAGTGTTTGATAAGAACAAGAGATGATTCAAAAGCTATGACGATATAAAATATGGTTGAAGGAACTGGAATTTTTTATCCTGGGGATTAATCATAACTGTCAAGAACTATAAGGAACTAAGATTTTACCACATTTGCAAGCTGACAAGTTAGCCTGACACCGTTTTATGGATGCTGGTGGAAGACACAAGACTTAAAGGACAGTTTATTACAGTGATCACAGTACCCAAATATATGGCAGGTACTTAAGCTCCAATACCCACAGGGCAACACAAAAAAAAGACCAGATGACACTTGTACACACAGTTGATTGCGTTAGCGGAGAGGAACCCTGAGTTTAGGAAATCCCAATCCTATATAATAAAAGGGTAATATGCAAATCAACTGAATGGCAGAATAACAGGTCACTATGACACACACTGACCACCAGGAGGCAGACGCTCAATGCAGGATGGTCAGTGTGATGGTCAGTGCACTCCCATGGGGAAGCACCGCTCAGCCAGAAGCTGGGCTCATGGCTGGCAAGCAGCAGCGGTGGCGGGAGCCTCTCCCGCCTCCGCTGCAGGCAGGCGTTAAGTAGCGAGGGGTCCCAGACTGCGAGAGGGATGTCTGACTGCCAGCTTAGGCCTGATTCCCAGGGGGAGTGGCCCCAAGCCAGGAGGTGGACATCCCCCGAGGGGTCCCAGACTGCGAGAGGGCACAGGCCAGGCTGAGGGACCCACCCAGTGCACAATTTTCATTCACTGGGCCTCTAGTCTTTTATAATAGGCTGCAATCAAATCTTTCCCCTAGGGCAGTGGTTGGCAAACTGCGGCTCACGAGCCACATGCAGCTCTTTGGCCCCTTGAGTGTGGCTCTTCCTAAGCCTTAGGAGTACCCTAATTAAGTTAATAACAATGTACCTACCTATATAGTTTAGTTTTAAAAAATTTGGCTCTCAAAAGAAATTTCAATCGTTGTACTGTTGATATTTGGCTCTGTTGACTAATGAGTTTGCCGACCACTGCCCTAGGGGAAGGGATATACTATCTCTAAACAAATGTGTTTGAAAGAACAAAATGCTATCTGTGCCTCTGCTGGAAAGACCTGCAGAAAGAGGAAAGACCTCAAGGGTTGTCACGTTAAAGAGTAGTAGAACTCTGTTACTTAAGAAAAAAAAAACAATGGCCAACTGGTGAAAATTACTGAAAGATGCACAGATAAGGAAATTGTTTATAAAAAAACAGAACAAGCTCAGAATGGGATGGACTCCTTCAGAAGCTAGACATGTGCAGGAAGAAGTCAGGCAGCCATTTGTTGTGACTTGAGGAAGTAGTTGCATGCCAAAGAAGTACTGTATTTAATTTTACATTGAGCTTCTTCCAGCACTCCACTTCTCAGAAAATAGAAGGAAAGAAAGAAATGAAGTAACTAGGGAAAAATGCACAACAGAAGAGAAAAAAGGCTTCTTTCAAACTTTAAATACTTTACTGTCTGTCTTCTGATGCTCTATCTGTGTCCCAAGGGGATCCAGACATCTCTTTGATAAACTAGACACAGGGCTGCATCCATAGCCTTTATGAACTTCATGCTGTCATCTCCTTTGTCGGCCTCTTCAGTTAAAAAAGAAAGAAACTCAAAGTTCTATTTGAAAATAAAGAAAGTCGGGAGCTTTATTCTAGATGGATTATCCTAGGTGTTGAGAAACAGAATCTTTGCTAAGGAATTCTTTATAATTTACCTGGAAATACTTCTGGCAATCTAGATACTTAAACCAAAGTTTGGAAATATCTCAAAAGAAAATACATTGCTCATAGGAGTCTTTTAAAGAAATAAAACACATTTGTCAACCCACCCCCCCTTAAAAAAACACACACACAACAGAGAGAGAGAGAGAGAGAGAGAGAGAGAGAGAGAGAGAGAGAGAGAGAGAGAGAGAAAGAGAGAAAGAAAGAAAGAAAGAAAGAAAGAAAGAAAGAAAGAAAGAAAGAGAGGATTTAAAAATAACTGTCCTGTCAATTAGAAAATGTACATTTTTCACTTTGTGGATTCATTAACTGCTCATGCTCTTTAAGGACAACTGCACACCACATATATAGATGATGCAACTATAACAAATAAGTGGAGATGAGACTGTGGGCATGCCATTTGACCTTTTTGCTTCTCTATTTTTTATATGTAAAGTGAGGGGGTTGAAATAGATGACAGCAGTGTTTCTTTCCAGCTTTTCAAACTCCAAAGGATCTAGGAAGACTTACCTTCTTTTCTTAAAAGCCGCCATAAATTTGGAGCTCTAGGGAGGGAGGTAACAGGGCTTAGGAGAAAATAAGGATGGAAATTCCCTTTAAGTGATGGTTTAAAAGGAGTCTCTCTTATCCTAAAGCATAGGAACATCCATCAGGATACTGGGAAAGGCTGTGGGATGGAGGGATATAGAGTTTCTTATAATGCTTACAGTGGTTCTCAACCTGTGGGTCGCGACCCCTTTGGCGGTCGAACGACCCTTTCACAGGGGTCGCCTAAGACCATCCTGCATATCAGATATTTACATTACGATTCATAACAGTAGCAACATTACAGTTATGAAGTAGCAACGAAAATAATTTTATGGTTGGGTCACAACATGAGGAACTGTATTTAAAGGGCCAGAAGGTTGAGAACCACTGCTTTAGAACAAGACATGAGTGCAATTTATGTCAGGAAACTGGAAACAAAATTTTCACTCTATATTAAATCCCACAGGGAATCCTATTCTTACAAAAAAAATAACTTTGGAACAGGCCCCACACTGGCTGATGTGTTGGGCCCTGTAGGATGGGGAGGCCTTGCTTCTGAAGAGGTAGACATCTATCTGAAAATAATTCATTTATTCTTTTAAGAAACAGGAGATACAAAGTTTACCATGTCCTTCTTTTGCATCTCAAGTAACCTCTTCTGACACAGGCCAGCTTGCTCCCAGATTGCATATGCACATATAGTAATTTGGGTACTTTTTCTGGAGATCATGGCCCTACTCTACAACTTTGTGATTAATCAATAATTGAGATACTCCTCTTGCACATTTTATCTCATAAGACACACATCTCAGATGTCACGGATCATGTCTCACAATTTACTCAATACTTTGGGGCTTAAAGTTGTTTTGTTTTTTTATAATTGTGTTTCAGTATATTCTACATGTCAATTCTGAAAGTCGACATCTTGAAACTACAAAGTTTTTAAAAAATGATTTATGGTGGACAAGCAAAATTTCTCATCACATCAAATTTATCAATATACTTACAACATAAAAGCCTCAGTGTTTCAGTAAAAGATGGTGTAATGAGTCTAATAAAAAAAGGAGCTCAAATGCATTTTTTTTCTTATGTATTTATAAGCATCTGCTCTAACTTCTGCCTCTTAAAACTGTTGCTTATTTTGTTTCAGCTTTAACCCTTAGAAATAGTGAGAGAATGATCTGGCTTGGAATGTTCATTAGTTTAACAGCAGGAGTCAAGTTAATCTCCTTCACACCCCGTGTTAGACTTACTTTACTCAGTATTTAAAAAGCTCTCTTGGAGGGAGCACTGTTGACCTAGAACTTGGGGTCTCTTAGGGGCATAAACCAGTCAGGACTCAGACTGAGAATGAGTTTGCCACATTTTTCTGAATCAAAAGGCAGCTGTCTTCTAGAGTAACCTTGGAAAGTACTTTTTTTTCATCCTGGGATGCAGATATAAACGGTAGAGGGCAGCTGCACTCGTTATAAATATCTCGTAAGGTAGGCAAAATGCTGTACTGTAACTCCTGTAGCCAGAAAGCTAGGACAGAGACGGCTTCTGTGACCTTTCCAGAATATTCTGTTCACCCCAAGAAGCCCTGAGTAATTAAAACAGTGTTAGCACTTCACACAGGAGGGATCAATTTACTCTGAATAGCCCGACGCCTTTTCTCACTTGTTATGGTACTCTGGCTCTGGACAAGGGAGGGGTGGAGACAGAGACCCAGTGAGGGGAGGCTGAACAAGGAGCAGTAATCTGAGAAGGAAAAACAAAAATAGAGTGGGGAATAAAGGGAGGAAAGAAAGAAGAGCAGGCTGTGGGAGGCCCTATGGCACTTGTTGGCAGTCCTGTGCTCAAAGGCCTCATAGAGGGCAGGTGGCTATTTCAGTGTGTTCCCATTACAGACGTGGATTCTAATGTTGCTCTGAGGAAGGGTGGAAACTGAAATTGACAACCACGCTTCGAGTCATGTTCTTTCTCATGAATCTACAGTGACTCCCACACTTTATTTTGCCTTTTAGGACCCTCTGATGTTCAGCTCCACTTGATCCTTCCCACGTGAGCTCCAGCTACGCCTCCGACCATGTTCTCTAGCTAGGCTGTAAGCCCCATACCTACACCTCCTTTTCCTTATTCTTTGGTTTTACCTCCTCTCTTCCTTTGCACATATCTAAAACACCTCCATCTCTGAGGTCAAGATATAATTTCTTTCATAATAATGACAACTTTCATTGGCATAAAGCTTTATACCAAACACTTAAATATATACTATCATAGCCGAGCCATAGTCTCGCGCAACATTTCCTTGCCTATCTTAGCCTACATCCATCTCTCCCATATTCTAGCTCCTAAAGCATTTGTTCACTGACCTAATTCTACTAGAATCAACCTCTAGGGATGGGAGGCTGTAGTAATCTACATTTTCACCAAGCTCCCCAGGAGAAACTGAGGAGTGACCTAAGGAGGCAGAATGTTGACTGTTGCCATTTACTTGATATTTTTCCATATTGTTTCTACATTTTTTACCATGACAATGTACAACTTGTATAACAAAAATTAGTTTGTGGAGATAGATATAATTCCCAGATGATTCTAATGATATGACAACCATAGATCCATCTTAATCATTTGAACAGTGATTCAGGCACATACCTTCTTTCATGTTTTAGCTCTTCAACAAGGTAGAGAGGTACTCGAGAGCAAGAACTAACCCTCTGCTTTTTCTCTCTCTCCAGTGCTAGAAATGCCAGGCTCAAAGCAGGTGCTCAGTAAATACGTGAATGGGTTTGATTAGACCCTTATTAAATAAGAAAAAATTTAATAAGGACATACATGGCATGGCACATTTGAAGAAAAAAAAGAAAACGTTATAATTAGTGGGTTTAAGGAACTATGTATTAAGACACCAAAAATACTCAGGTGACTTAATAAACCACAGGATGACCACACATCAGCATCAGGGTTTTGCTTTAGATCTAGAAGCAAAGGATCTTGGAAGGCATCACTAAACTTTTAGCACATAGAAACCCACAAGGTGGTTCGCTCTTTTTCATTTATAATGTGTTCAATTATAAATTCTACAGCAAAAGAAGAAATTTGAGTAGTTGGAGAGAGATAAGAAAAGAATCAAAACTCTCCTACATTCCTGATGGGAATGTGAAATGATGCAGCACTTTGAGAAATAGTCTCACAGTTCTTCAAAAAGTTAAACATAGAGTTAGCATATCACCCAGCAAATCCACTCCTAGGAATAGACACGAGAATTGAAAATACATATCCATACAGAAACTTGTGCACAAATGTTCATAGCAGCATTATTTACACTAGCCAATAAATAAACAGGATAGCCAATGAGTAAACAAAATGTGGTATAGCCAAACAATGGAATGTTATTTGGCCATACAGAGGAATGAAATACTGAGCATGCTACAACATAAATGAACCTACCTTGAAAACATGCTAGTGAAAGAAACCAGACATAAAAGGCCACATATTCTACAACTTCATTTGTATGAAATATCCAGAATTGGAAAATCCATGGAGACAGAAAGTGGATTAGAGATTGCCACGGGCTGAGAGGAAGGGGTATGTGACTGCTAGTAGATATAGAATTCTGGAATTAGTGGTGATAATTGCACAATTCTGGAATATACTAAAAGTCCTGAATTGTATACTGTAAATTTTTTAAAATATATTTTATTGATTTTTTACAGAGAGAAAGGGACTGGGATAGAGAGTTAGAAACATCGATGAGAGAGAAACATCGATCAGCTGCCTCCTGCACACTCCCCACTGGGGATGTGCC
>NW_005367953.1:1780838-1803038 GCF_000412655.1 Myotis brandtii
CGAACCCGGGACCCTTGAGTCCGCAGGCCGATGCTCTATCCACTGAGCCAAACCGGTTACGGCAATACTGTAAATTTTTTAAAACTGATTTTTAGAAAGGGGAGGGGGAGGGAGGGAGGGAGAGAGAGAGAGAAAGAGAGAAAGAAAGACATCGGTTATCTCCCATATGTGCCCAGACTAGGAATCCAACCTGCAACCTAGGTATGTGCCCTGACTAGGTATGAACCCATGACCTTCTGGTACATGGGATCATGCTCCACCCAACTGAACCACACTGGCCAGGGCCTGAATTGTAGACTTTAAAAAGGTAAATGTATGATATGCAAATTATATTTCAATAAAGCTATTTTATTTAAGTAAAGGAAGAAAATCAAGGAGACATGGGGAGGGAGAAATCTAGGCAGCAGGATCCCCAGAGAATGTTTTGAAAGAAAGGAAACAAGAAAGCAGTTTTACTAAGGGCTGCCTTTTTAGGCATAATTATCTTTTTAAATTTTTTTATTTAAAAAATGATGGCTAGCTGAGGAGAAAATTAAAAGACATAGACTGTAAATACAGCCTGAGGGGGTTTTCTCACCAAGGGAAGTCAGAATAAGAGGTTTTTACATCTCTCTTTTTAGTGGAATTAAATAGTGCTTATATAGGTTTTTTAGGTACAAGATCATTTGTAGGAGCCTTTCCTGAAAGGGCAGAGGGATGAATCAGATGACCTTTCATGGTCTTTGCTCTTTCTCTCGCCCTGAGAACACTCACACACTCAGCGTTGGATATACAGCATGGCCTTTAGGCACGTAGTCTCGGAGAAATAAAAGAGGAGACACTTCTGTGCCTTGAAAAGTTTTATTTGGCTTCTATATTCAGTCATAAACACACAGTTCTCTTGAGACTGTCAAAGTCTCCTCCTCTAAACACTTAACTTTTTATTTAAAAAAAGCACACACACACACATAAACACAACTTCAAGCTGCACTTCTAACCTATTATTTCAGTTGTTTGTGTAAAGAAAGTAAATTCAGGTTATGTATAGCTTCCTCTATACATGTTATTAATATGAATACATAGACCGTACCTGGCCTGGTAAATAGTTTTAAACCTCTATAAGCCTTTGAACTCAGTTTTATTTTAAAAATAAAATATCATCCTCACTCTATTTTCCCAGGATGAAACCATGTCTTCTCAGCCCTCCCATGGCCTCCCCATACTCCTTGCTTTAGGAAAAAACTAGTACCTGCTTTTGGTTCACTCAGCATAATCTTCCTCACTCTCTGCCTGCGACCCAGATTCCCATGAAAATAAAATAATGTGAGGGACACGATGAAAGCAAGGAAATCTCTTCTTGGCCCTGTCACCAGATTCAGGGTCCGACCCTTTCTAGTCTTTATTCTCTGATCAGGTTGGATAGTGCTTCATTTTATGGCAAAGTGTATCAGCATCGATGCTCTTGGTTTCACCATCCCACCTTTGACAACATCCATTCATTGAGTAAACACAGAAATTGAAACCTTTCTATTTTGGGTTAGTAACATAAGTCTCCATTTCCAATATGCTCAAATGTCTTAACCCAACAGCATGCTTACTGAGTAATGGGTTGTGGTCTTAGGACCAGATGTCACTAAAACTTGATTATTTGTTGAGAACATTGACGAGAGAGAGTTCCTTGCCAAGACATGAAGCAGTTCCCCTCCTCAGTAGGGGGTCCTGCTCCCGCCCTGCTAAGCTAGGGCATGGTCAAACTGCCCTTTCTCCAGGCCTTCCAGTCCGTCAGCCCAGGTCGAGGTTGGCATGCTCCGATATGGGTCCAGAAGAATCCGGAAGCACCTGACGATGAGGACGCCCAAGAAAATAAACAGCAAAATCACAAAAGCAAACGTGGTTTTTTGCTCCAGAGACATGCTAGAATCTGACAACGAGTTCCCAAAGGGCACTGGGGGCGAAGGGACGGGCTGTCCTCCCTCCATCGTCCAGGGAAGCCAGAGCGCAGGATCGCCCAGTGTCCTCGCCTTCCATCGTCAGTCTGCTGAGATCATGGTGCTTGCACCTTGGAGAGGCTGAGTGCTCTGCAGGAAGAAAGAAAGAGGGGGGAAAGGAAATAGCTAACAAAGAGCAACTTAATTTCTAGACTCACAATCATGGTCTTCAGAGAGAAGAAGGGCTCTCCAAACGTTTTCCCTGGAGATCCCTAATTCTCTATAATTATGCAGAGGAATATTTTACTCTTGTATGAAATTACCACGTTGTCCCCAGAGGAGCCACCTGGGGCCAGGAGGGATGGGCAGGGAAGGTAACCAGAGCACAGAAAAGGAGAAATGTGGACCTCAAGCTGTGCTTGCCAACTTGACATCCAAACCCAGCCTCCATGCCAAGTCTCATCTAGATTCTCTCCAATAATATTATTCTTATATCCTCCCTATAATGATACCATTGATTGAACACCATGCATTAGCCACCCTACTATAAGCTCCATGAAAGCAGAGACCTCTATAGCCTCAGTGCAAGGAAACTGAGCCTAGAAAAGGGGCTTGCCCTGGCCAGTGTGGCTCAGCAGTTAGAGCATTGGCCTATGCACCAAAGGGTCGCAGGTGTGATTCCCAGTCAAGGGGATGCAGCTTGGTTGCAGGTTTGATCCCTGGCTCCAGTTGAGGTATGTGTGGGAGATAACCAGTTAATGTCTCTCTTATATCAATGTGTGTGTGTGTGTGTGTGTGTGTGTGTGTGTGTGTTGTGTGTGTGTGTTTTCTCTCTCTCTTTCCTCCCTTCCTTCCTTCTACTCTCTCTAAAAATTAATGTAAAAAATATCCTCAGATGAGGGTTGACAAAAGGAAAGAAAAGAAAGGAAAAGGAAAAGAAAAAGGAAAGGAAAGGAAAGGAAAGGAAAGGAAAGGAAAGGAAAGGAAAGGAAAGGAAAGGAGAGGAAAGGGGCTTAATGTAGAAACTCTCTCAGGGAGCATCAGGTCCTGGGCTCTAGCCTCTGGCCTCAACTTTATTACTAAACTAGAGGCCCGGTGCACGAATTCATGCACCAGTGGGGTCCCTCAGCCTGGCCTGAAGGATCAGGCCAAAACCTGCTCTCCAACATCCCCTGAGGGGTCCTGGATTGCAAGAGGGTATATGATCCCATTGGTGCATGATTGGGGCCAGGGAGGGACACGGGAGGCTGGCCAGCCGGGAAAGGACTGCAGGAGGGCTCCAGGGCGTGTCTGGCCCGTCTCACTCAGTCCTGATCGGCCGGACCCCAGCAGCAAGCTAACCTACCTGTCGGACTGTCTGCCCCCTGGTTGTCAGTGTACATCATAGTGAGCAGTTGAGTGGTTCTAGCATATCATTAGCATATTACGCTTTTAGTATATAGGATAAGTGTGGGACCTTGGAGAGGTCACTAAACTGTAAAGATGGGAGAAGAAGTGCCTGTGTATCTCCTCTTGCTATAATGAGGATGAATGCCTTTGAAAAGTACACAGAGAAGAACAACAAAGTGTTGCTTCACTTAGGACATGACTAAGAGCTGCGGTGCTCCTTCACTTTCTCTTGCCTGAGCCAAGAGAGAAAGGAGGCATCTCAGACTTCCTGCTTTTCTCTGCAGAAAGCCCAGGCCAAGTTAATACCCAACCCTGGGAAGCACTCAGAGAACTGAGCGAGGAAAAAGGAGTTGATTGGCTGCATTCTTGTTAAAGCTTACAGTGGCTTCCTACTGTTTAAGACCATCTGGTGGAGAGAAAGAGTAGGACATTTTACTGGTGGGAAAAAAATTAAGGATTATGGGTATTACTGTTTGTCTTTCAAGACAAATTGAAATGTACACAAAGACCACTAAAAGCTCCAGATATTGAACTCAATCTATTTAACTCAAACCGTGTAAAGAAGAGCATCTATATTACACATTGCTATATAGAAAAATCATATGATGCATTTATTAATAAATCTGTCTATTGGAAAAATTACATAGCAGAGTAGTCAGGTATAAAAATTAACATGGATTCAAAAAATCATGCTCAATGAAAATAAGCAACCAAATAAAACTAGAAATTATGACCTCAGGCATTAATGCTGTATTTCTTCAGCTAACTTATAATCATCACACTGAAGTATGGCCGTAGTTATCACAGCAGTTTGCATGAATGTTGACACTTCACAGTTAATAAAATCACAGTTTTAAAAACCAGCTTATAAAGGGAATGACAAGCAGTACGTGGGAGGAAGGAGTTACCAGTTTGGGGGAAAAGAATATTTTGCAGTTCCATGACTGAATTTTTAAAAAAATTCAGACCAAAATAGTTGCAATGGATTCATTTATGCTTCATTTTTATTTTGAAGTAAGACTGGGATAAAATTTGACTGTATTTTTAAAAAAAATAAGCTCCTTAGGACTATAGAGAATGTTCATGGGTTGGGCTTGGTTTGGGTTTGCTTGGGTGCTAATCGCTAGGTAACTGGGGCTGTGGGGAGGGGCCAGGCAATGTGGCCAGAGTTTCCAATGCAGCTCCCCTTACTGCTCTGGCTGGGGTCACCTGTACCCTCCAAAGTGCCCAGACTGGGCTTACTCATACCCAGTGCAAAAGTCTCCCAGGGCTGGGTCAGAAGAAAGCCATGTAGTGGCAGAAGAGTGGATGTCCTTGCCATGTTCTCTCTTGCCTTTTCCTGTCCTTCTGAGAGTCCCCACACTTCCACCCCTGCCCTCCCGCCCACGTACTAGGTCCCAGTCTAGGTCCATTTCCCCAAATGAGGGCAGAGTCCTTCTTTGTCTATTCCCAATACAGGTTTGCATTTTCAGAAAATCCCTTATGAAAACAGGACATAAACCAAAAAGGAAATATAGAAAAAGTTAAGATCATTAACTGTGTACATCCGGGGTAGGGAACCTTTTTTCTGACAAGGGCCGTCTGGATATTTATAACCTCATTCACAGGCCATACAAAATTATCAACTTGAAAATTAACCTGCTGTATTTGGCCAAACATTTCATTAACTCACCCCTACTGCCTTGGCAAGGCAGACCAAATGATTCCATGGGCCTTATACGGCCCACGGGCTGGACGTTCCCCACCCCTGGATAAATGTACAATATAGAGTCCTAGATTTGTGGAATTCAAAGTAAAGAATGGGGTATAGGGCCTTCTGAGCCTGTGATAATTACTCCCTATCCATGGGCTGGCTGACTAGGATAGCAATACCTTGTTCAGCCCTCCCTCCCCACCCTGCACCTCCACCTGATAAGAGCCATGTTGACACCCAGGTGCAGTTTTCCCCAGCGTTGTCCTTAGCACAAGGCAAATGCCAAATTCTTTTCTCCTATCGCAACATCTCATACTTCCTAGGCTTTCCCCACAACTCAGGTTTTAGATACCCTATTCATTTGGGGTCTTCAGTGATGGACAACCATCCCAGGAAGCCCCAGCAAATAATCTCATCATCTGATTCCGATTAGAATGCTTTAAAAATCAGTTTTAATTTGCAGTTTTACCACCTTATTCTGATTAAAAGGCTGATGCAAGGATATGCTTAACTCTCTTTGCAGCCAGATTATGTGTTTTGACGATTCTATAGTTCTTTATACATTGTAAGCCTCTTCCCTCCCAGGAAACTGTGGTGCCCAAGTCCCTATTAAAATTACTTCATTTGGTCAAACCACTAAAGGATATTGAATTGTAATAGTTTACCAAGGAAAGTGACACATTAGTACCATAGGCATTTGTCTATGAAAACTGTTCCTACTTGAAGGATGGGGAAACGTGGTTGATAAAAGGGGGATTGAAGGGAGATCTTGCTGGAGTGAGGCTCCTGGAGAGGACCGGGGGGAGCAGGAGACCCAGCAGGAGAGCCCTGGGGAGTGGAGATGATGGGCACAGATGAGAAAATAGGAAATGGTTTAAAGGGATTTGGGGACACAGAGATCCAGAAAGAAATGCCAGCTATTTCATAGTTTTGCCCAGATCTGATTGAGATCCTTGGAAGAGCCTGCTTTTCTTTTAAAATCCCACAATCAGCTAATCAATAATTTACAAATTTGGAAAGTTCAACAGCATGTTTTAAGTTAAAGGAAACATCATCAGATATAATAAGATGCACAAAAAGAACTACATGTAACCACAGTACAAAAATATTTTTAAAAAATCACGTGCATTTAAAAAATGTCCATCTTAGACAAAAATGTCCCTTTTCGGTACAAACGGTTCTTAGGAAATGTTCACAATTGCTTTTAGCGGAATAATGAAATCTTTTTTTAGATAAATAGTGAAATCTGGGCGAGTAAATTACTGCCGGAGATTCTGACACAACCCTCCTGCATTAATAATAACAAAGGCAGTTATTTTCAGGATAAGAAGGAGCAGTTACTTGCAGCAGCACTTCAATCCTGACTGGCTTCCCCCTCCTGCAGTACCTCCGTGTCTTCCCTTTGCTAATCCATTTGTGTGTGCTCAAGAAATAGAGTCTAATTTTAATACCGGACCAAGGAAACCTTAATTAAAACATGCAATTTTTTAAAAAATCCTATAATATATCTCTTTTCTCAAATCAGGCTCCCCGGACCCTGATATTCACAAAGTGTAAAAATACCTTGAATTACTTACAAAGACCCATGTGAGCAGTCCACTTAGCCACAGCCGTTCTCACTACTAGCCACGCGCTTCAGGGTAATTTGCAAAGAGGCTCTCTCTCCTTCCCATCCTTCCTCCATCCCGCATCAGGATTCATCTTTCTGTGCTCAGATCTTACCTCTCCTCCCGTCAGAAAACCTCTGTCCTCCAATGGCCAAGACCCTAACCCGCCCATTAACCCCCTTTTGGACCTGATACCGCTGTTTTCCGGATCACAAATCAGGTCATATCCTGACAATAGAATTGTTCTAAGATATTAATATATTTTCACAATAAAAAAAAGGGGAGCCAACATCAAATCACATCTGGCTCTGAGTGAAATGACCATCGTATGGATAAGAACAAACCGACATGTAATTGAATCTGCAGACACCTAGGGAGAAAGCCTCACGAGGCCTGCTCTGCAGCTTCACCCAGCACCTGCTGCTGCTGGAGCACCTCCGGCCTCCCACCTGTGAGCTTCCATCGTGCTGCTCCCCTCACCCTATTCCCACCTGTGGGCCTCTCCTCTTCCCCCAGGGGCCGCACCAAACACCACCTCCCCAGTGGGACCTACATCCGCCCCTTCACCGAAGGGAACGGTGCTTTTGCTCCGCCTCCAGGAGCACTTCACCTGCGTCTCTGAGGCAGCACCTGTTACAGGACATCTCCACGGGGTCCATCTCCTTCCCCTTCGTCAACAACAGGCTCCTTGGGGGATTCTTGCTGTTCTGGGACCTTTGCCTCTTTCAATAGAGACTGACTCAAACCTCTAGCCCCTTACAGTCCAGGGAACTGGATTCAAACTTCAGGGTCCAGCTGACACAGACAGGGGGTAAAAATAAGATGTCAGACCACTGTGTTTGAAATAGAGGTTGTTTCCAAGAATCACAGATAGTCTGAGTCACAATGGCCCTTTAATAGTCACAGATCTCGTGATTTGAAAAGCAGTTATTCGGCCCTTTAAATCTTCCTTGGCCTCAATGCTGATCGGTGGGGTCCAGAATATAAAAATCAAGTGGAGATAAGCAGGTTCCCTCTATGAAAGGGGTTAGCTCTTTCTACCCTGATCTGCTTCTCTGGTCTGGAAGGGCAGCCATTTAAAATATCCTTGCAAATGTCTTGCATGGAAACTATAAATGTCAACATGTACCTTCTCAAGCTTGGGTCCTTCCTTTGGCCATTTCATTTCACTAGCATCTCATGAAACAATGTCACAGTAAGGAAACATTTGATCTGAAGAAAATATATCCTTAAAGCAATGACATGTTTCTTTTCATTTTTGAAGTGACAGCGGTAGGATCGTTAAGTGCATTTGGCAAACACGCTGGCATTTCATTCCGCCGTCTCACTTTTGTGGTCACCGGCCGAGTGCCCGCCCTCCTGCGGTCGGTTGCAATAACAGTTGCGGCAGATGCCGCGCATGTGCAGTCCTGCCTGGCATAGTGAGTGGTCAGTAAACCGGCGAAGACAAATGAGTGTATTCTCTTTAGGCCATTTTTGTGCAAAACAAGATTTATTTCTGACTTCTGTTATGCAAGTAAGCACACAACACAAGAGAAATTCTAAGTAAATTGCCCCAAATAAAAAGAAACATCCGTTACCAAGAGAGCAGCATCCCCTAAGGATGCTGGATCGCAAGTTTCTCTCTGGTACGTTGGAGCGAATAGAAAGTCGTCATCTCTCGGCCGCTACTGGCATGCAGGGTGCAGTTAAGATACGCTGTCTGTATTTAAGTACTCCTCAACCACATAATTGCTGTTCCTGCTTTTTTAAAACTTCTAGGCCAGAAACCTAGTTATGTGACTTGACACGTTTTCAGTAGTAGGTGTAAAAACAGTTCGTCCATTGAGCAAGAACACTCGCAGGCTTGTCCAGTTTACTTCCACATGTGTCAGACAGGACGCTTTGTCCTGCAAAGACACCCTGTGTGCCCTATTTATATTTACCCAGCAGACTAGCGAGCCCAGTCTTGGGCTGCCACGGGAAGGAAACTGACTAGGTGAGCAGGACTGAATCTGCAGCAACTGGCAGACAGCCTTACTCAAAGTGCGGCATTGTTCTGCCACAGTTCTGAAGCTCACTGTTGAAATGTTAACGTGGCTTTCAGTGATTAAAATAATACATGTCCTGAGACTGATGCTCAATAGAATTATTCTCTACTTTCGGAGCTAAAAGAAGCCTCAGCTGCATGGCCGTTTACATAACTGGCGCCTCAGGAGGTCCACCCCCTCCACTCCCCACCCTCCCACAAGACATGTGAACATCCCAGTCATCGCTATTGTACCTCTTTCCCCACAGTTGTGAGGTCTCCACAAAATCCACCTCATCATCTAAGTAATCAAATCACTTATAAGCAAGTGAATCTTGTAGATACTATGACTCTTACAGAAATTCTGTGTGTGAGCCCCGTGAACAGTAACTTGCATTCCAGGAGATACACACAAAGCTGCAAAATGTTTCCTATAAATTCAAACAATGTGTGGCCCTCTTGGTGACCAGCCAAGAACTTCCGGGAAAGATTTCCTGGCTCTTTCCAGGTACTTCGTGCATTTTAACCACCCCCTTTTTTGACTCACATAAATACATGGCAACTTCCATATTCCTCTTTTTCCCAATACAGCTCCCCTATTGCAATACAATAGCCCTGGTGCTTTCGAATTCACAGGACGGCTAAGAGTAAATATTATTTTACACACTCAGATAATAGACCCAAGGCTACTAGGAAGCCCATAAACGCTGATTTTAAAGACATGTGAATGTGGACAGCTACAAATGTCAACAGGCAGTTTCGGAACTGTTGCCAGCCCCCACTGCTGCATGGGGAGGTCTGGTCCCTCTGGCCGGGCCGTCTGTCTCTGCAAAGTCAGCCTGCAGACAGGTCGGCTTGGGTTCGGGAGTGGACCCTGCCGGTCCCGGGCTTGTCAGCTGAGTCAGCTGGAGACCTTTCTCTTCAGCCTGAGCCCTAACCTCAGCTTTACTTCTTCCCTAGCTTCCTCTTCTTCCTAACATCTGCTTGAAAAGTCTTAAAGGGACAGAAGGGTAAGGCTGCAGCCTAGCTGAGAACATCAGGAAAATACTACCCAGTCTCAGTCAGTAACTGGGGGTAGCAAAAGGCACCCTTAGCAAGCTGGAACTTTTAACTTCAAGCAACAAACATGACTATGCTGCCCAGTTTTCCTTACGTTTCCTAGTGAAAAGGAGTGCCTGCTGATACGCAAAGGGCTAAGGCTGCACACTGCTCATCACCCGGGGACACCAGGGACAGTCAGCACTATCGCTACTTTGTAAACAAATTAAAACATCCCTATTACATTTTGGAAGGCAGGATATTTGAGGTAAAAGGGAAAAAAAATACTGTCATGGCCAAATAGCTTTCAAGAATAAAATTTACTGCAGCTTAACCGAGAAATAAGTCTATTTTACTGCTGCTTTATCCAGTGTCAGTAGCATTATAAACTTAAGCATGCTTTAAAAAGAAAGGCATCATGACATTTCACCGCCTCCCCCACATTAACTTCACCTAGCAGCTGTTTAATTACACTTTATCTGACAGTGAGCTCTGAATTCAGAACTGAGATCCAAAGGGCATCTATGCAATTATTGCTCATGCACAAATTGTAAAGTTAGAGAGAAACGTATAACTAGCCTGTCACAGACACAGTTTCGGTCAGGTACCTGAGTCTGGCTGAACAAACACTTGATCCATTTCCTGGTGGAACAGTTACAGGTAGTTACAAGCTTCTTTAGTTTCCATTCTCCCGACCAGGCTGCGTTAAAGCAGGAGACAGTGGGAGCCGCGTGCAGCTGGTGGCACACCCCAGATCTAAAGCTGTTGTTTCAGGCTTAGAAACTTCCCATTAAAAGCCTCGAGTTAAAGGAGCATCGTCTTTCTGGGTGAGGCATCATTAGCGGCCAACACGGCTGCTTCTCTGAGGCGAGCCATGATTTCAGTTCTGCCTCAGCAACTCCTCCGAGGATTCTGCTTCAGTGAGTAGAGGCAGTATCCTAGCAGTGTGTCTGAAATCATCCCCAAGAAAGCATTAACATTCAAAAGGAGTACGGGGGCGGAGGGGGAGCATCACAGGGCATTCCCATACCTTTTCAAAATCAAAGCCATAAATCTACCAGGGTTCTGCTCTTCCCTATCGATTGTGGACACTGCCCCTCTTTGGGGATGTCAGTGAGCACCTTGCAGCCACCAGCCTCCATATTGATTATGGCTTATGACCTTCAGGCCAACTTAATGAATGGGAAGACTTCTAGGGAAGGGCATCAACTTAGCATTTGGGAGATGAAGAAAAAAAAGTCTCCTTTTCCTAAAGAAAATGAAACTGACCTTTCAGAAAAGCAGCAATTATGGGAAGCGACAAGAACAATTAAAAAAGAACAAAATCATATTTTCACCACCTGTTTGTAAATTTGCCAGGCTGTAGGTTGCCTGTCCAGTGTCTCCTTGGTTCAACCTGCATAATTGTGACCTTGGAGGTTCCCCACCCCACACAGGCCATCTGAGACCACTCGATGAATAAAGATAGACCTTTGTTGAGAGAAAGATGTTCCAATTCTGCAGATAGTAGTTACATGGTGCAATACTTAAACTATTTTCCTTGGATAGAGTGCCTAAGTAAATTTAGAAAATATTTTAGGATAAAATTTATCTTTTTATAAAAAGTGCTCCTCTGGAAAGAATTCAGCATAATCCTTAAGTTGGAACATCCTTGTTTTTTGGCAACTCACCACTTTCTTTGTTGAGGTAGAAGTGTAGTTAGCGACAACACCCACCCACCAAATGATGGGGTACACGCTACTTAAAGCTAACTCCGACTGTGCCCGTGGGCTCTGCTGTCTCTTCAGCTGGTGTGAGACAAAGGCCATTGCCCAGCAGCGTTAGGGGACTGGAACACAGCTCATTTTCTAAGAGGAAAACCCCCTGTGCTGGCAACAGAAAACAATCCTACACAGGCCTCAGACCCAAGAAAATTCAAATACTGAATGTTAGGCTTTAAAGTCAGAATCTAATGCCTAATGTTAGACCCTAACCTCAAAGGACAGGAAGGTCTTTTCCCCATTTATGTTTTCTGGATTTTTAAAAAATATGTATTTTTATTGATTTCAGAGAGGAACGGAGAGGGAGAGAGAGATAGAAACATCAATGATGAGAGAGAATCATTGATCGGTTGCCTCCTGCATGCCCTACACTAGGGATTGGGTCTTAACACATTAAGCACCCAGCCTGTTTTGTCTTCCGGATGGAAAGTATAGTGTCAGTCGCCGGTGACTGACATGGGGCTTAACGTGTTAACTTGGGCATGTGCTCTGACTGGGAAGCAAACTGTGACCTCCTGGTTCATAGGTCAATGCTCAACCACTGAGTCACACCTACAGGGCTGTTTTCTGGATTTTCAACTGAGTTTCCTTTCCAATTAGTTTTGCTTACTGTATTTTCACACACACACACACACACACACACACACACACTCACTCACAATACAATGGGACAAATAAAATCCGACAAATAAAAGCATTATCATTTAATACTAACTGGCATCCTCTGTGCTTCTCTGTAGACGGTGCTGGTAGGTGGAAGACCCTGTATAGGTAATGCCTACAGAGTGAGGTTCAGGGAACACTCTGAACCCACTCTCCCTTATATACTTATCATCCCATGTGGCCAGAAAGCACTCTAGTTAGGAACAACTGACCCTGCGCAGGAGGCCTACTCAGATACTGTTTTAGCCTGTAGACTCAGAGGTGGAAGGGAACATGAGCGGGCTGTGGCTGTCCTCTAGCTACTCTGCAGGCTGAAGCCATCCCAGAGAGATGAGCGCCTGGCCTATTTTTAAACTCTCCAGAGAAGTAGGCTCCACCACCCCCTCTGACAACTCCTGTTTAAACTAACTCCTCCATTGCTTACTTAGTCTAAATAAACCTATTTTCCTTTCATTCTACCCTCGCTGCAAAACCCCCACAGTCATTAACCGCCACAAAACCTTGTTAGAATGCTCTTCCCCAAAGGAAACTGAACCAGGCAAACCAAAAAGCCTTGGGCAAAGATCTGCTGATACCAAGATCTGCAGCTGAGTTTGGGTATTTCTTTTATAAGATAATTGTAATTGGATTATTGCAGTTACATTATGTGAATCATCATGAATTCTGAAACAATGAGTAAGGATTTAGGAAAAGTCTAGTTCTTTGACTATTTCATAGTAGGTCCTATTTCTTTAGTCTTTAATCATCTTTAAAGCTCTTTTGTGAATTCTTTCTTAAATTTTTGCCTTCTGGCCCAGCTTGTAAATGGAGAGCCTAGACTGCTGCACAGAGCTGTATAAAGCTCAGACTAAGGTGGGATTGTGATGAAATGGGATGATCCCACAGGTTATACCTGCTATGCTTCTCTTATCCATTCTGATCTCTCATTATTCCTGTGTGTTAATTCAGTCGTTCTTTCTAACCACACAACATCAGGACTTCAGCTAGTTAGAAATCTATTTTAAGAACTTTCCCTACATTCTAATTTCAAGTCTCACCTGTCATGTGCTTTAGGTTACAGTTCTTTCCTAAATGTCCTACGCTGCACTTTTCCATGAAGAAATAGACAATGAATATGAAAAAGGCTTCATGAGTCACCAAGATTTATGCCATTACAGGCAGTGTTATTATTATCATCATCATCATTGTCTTTCTTTCTGACTCTGCTTAATTCTCAAAATAAAATTGAATCCATTCTTGGTATAATCTTCAAAATGTAATTATGATTTCATTTTCATCATTACATTCTTTGTAAAAATCCTTTCTTTGTGTAGATTTTTTCTTTCTCGTATTCAAGAAACATTAGGTTCATTCATTTAAGTGTCAGTTATGTTCTGTGTTAGGTATTGCAAAGGATAATTGTTCAGGTTGTGCAATTCTAGAAGGCTCCCTGGTAAGGGCCCAGCAGCACTCAACTTCCAGCAATGGTTGCTAAGCTTCTTGACTATTTTCCACTTCCTTACCCCCCTTTACTGCTCACCAGCAGACAGCTGAATTGTGTCCTCAACTCTCAAGGTCATCTGTGGCTTCCAGTTGTCTCAAGCGAAAAAGGAAAAAACTCTTCAGCGTTTACCTTCCTTGCTCTTCGTGGAAACATTGGACATGGCTGACCACTCTTTTCAAGGAATGTCCAGTGAAAGAATACACTGGGTGATGCATATACGCATATAAGTGCTCTGGTTGATCCTCCCCCCTTTCCTCTGAGGATTACTGTGGTAGTCTTGATTATATTAATAATGTTTTCTGCATAACTTTAATGAATTGACACATTAATTAAAGTAGCATTCCTATATGTAAAAAAAGAAAGAAGAAAAAGAAGAATACACTGGGTAAGGTGGAATGGCAGGACCTTTGGGTCCCCTTGTGCCTTCTCCCTTCCTAGTCTCTCATTTGCCTTCCATGGTGAAAGCCAAGTGTCATTCATGTAACTAGCAGTCAATGTGAAGTTGAGGGTTGGATATCCCTTAATGACTCCACCTCTTTTAATTCATAAAAAAGAAGCGGAAGTCAGTTTATGTGTAATATTTTTATTTTTCTGTCTTCTAAGCTGTTTAAAAAATATCATGTAATATACAGGGTTTTTCCCCCATCAAGATTAGTTCAGTTTCCAATATCCCTTTGACTTGCCAGGTCTAAGTATGAGCATATTTATCCGCTTAGCTATCTTCACAGGCCAGTGGACCTGTGGGGGAAAACGGCAGGCCACAGTGGGGGTGGTTTAATAATAGTCACGCCAAGCCTATAAATTAGAATCTATATTCAAACATTATTAAAACCAAGCCGCCGGTTAAAGTCCAACTGCAAATTGGAAGCCTCCTGGTTTGGTCTTTTCTGGAATGTACTTCTGTGATATGTTGAATGCTCAATTAGTAGCTGATGAATCTGGACAGAGAAGTATGTGAAATGAAAATGAGGAGAAAACAATGGTGCAACTCAGTGGAAATGTATTTGAAAAAAAAGAAAACACTGACAGAATGTAATACTTGTGAGGATTACAAATTGCCCTGCAAATGAACGAGTTTGTTCATTCCTTCCTTCTTAAGTCAAACATGAGAAAGCCTACAGGGAGGAAGTGCATCGTGCTCAGGAGGAAGCCAATGTCCACTCCTAAGAAGGAGCAACTTCACAAAATGTCCCACAGTCGTTCTATTTAGAAACAGTGTCTGCAAAATTTTAGTTGTTAATTCTAATTGTAGTTTGAAAGGATAAGAGCATCACTATGAATTATTCACTGTTCCAAGGAAATTCATACTGAAGTTAACAGCCTAGTGGGGAAATTTATTCTTTTTAAATGACTGGTACAGTAACAGGAAGCCTCCTGGTTTGGTCTTTTCTGGAATGTACTTCTGTAATATGTTGAATGCTCAATTAGTAGCTGATGAATCTGGACAGAGAAGTATGTGAAATGAAAATAAGGAGAAAACAATGGTGCAACTCAGTGGATTTGAAAAAAAGAAAACACTGACAGAATGTAATACTTGTGAGGATTACAAATTGCCCTACAAATGAACGAGTTTGTTCAATCCTTCCTTCTTAAGTCAAACATCAGAAAGCCTATAGGAAGGAGGTGCATCGTGCTCAGGAGGAAGCCAATGTCCACTCCTAAGAAGGAGCAACTTCACAAAATGTCCCACAGTCGTTCTATTTAGAAACAGTGTCTGCAAAATTTTAGTTGTTAATTCTAATTGTAGTTTGAAAGGATAAGAGCATCACTATGAATTATTCACTGTTCCAAGGAAATTCATACTGAAGTTAACAGCCTAGTGGGGAAATTTATTCTTTTTAAATGACTGGTACAGTAACAACAATTTTTTAAAATGACTTTGAAATACTTAATGCCTTTAAAATGTCATAGAAAGTGCCAATTAAGGTTTTATACAAATCCCTCCAAATTTTTATGCTGTCATTTTGGCACCAATCTTTCTGTTTAATGGCTGCATTTTAGAAGAGAAACTATACTGTGTGGACAGTTAGAGGATTAAGCAGCTTACAATCTTAAGATGATTTAGAAAATGAAATAGCATGTACCTGAGAATTACAGACCCTTTTATAGCTGACAAAATTCTGGATCTAAAAATCTTGCCACAAAAAAAAAATTCAATTTGAAAACAACCAGAGGAGAAAACTAATCATATGGAGCTGTTAAGAAAATACTTGTTTAGACATTATGGAAAACCAATCTTCATTTATAATATTTAAACTTATGGAAATGGTGGAAAAGAGGCTGAGGAAATGGTCATAAACAGAAGTTATGATATATGGTCATTGAATGGATATTCCAGCTGCCTCAATGCTACATCTTATGAATGATGCCATCAAGTTGCTGCTTTAAAAAATTTTTACTTTATAAATATTTCAATATTTCAATGAGATCAATCAAAAGTTCTAGTCATATAGCATATGATTTTTAAAAGGCAGATTTAAAGGTACATCTTTCTCTTCCAATTCTGTGTTCAAAACTGAAAGGGGCGGCCTCCCATCTACAATTCTGCCTATAAATAATATATATTTTATATTTATATATAGTAAAATCATCTGTATTTCTGTCATATGTAATATTAAATTACCTCAGGAGCTTGTTAAAGATGCATATTTGAGAGTCCCAGGCCCAGCTTACTTATTTCAGTAAGGCCAAGAATCTATATTTTAAATAAAAATCTATATGATTAATAATGTAAGGTATATGAAGTCTACACTTTGAAATGATTTAGGTATTTTAACTCTGTGAAGAAAGAGCCTTAAGCTTGCCTGACAGCATGGCTCAGTGGTTGAGTGTCAACCTATGAACCAAGAGGTCCTGGTTCAATTCCCAGTCAGGGCACATGCCTGGGTTGTGGGCAAGATGCCCAGTGTGGGACCTGTGAAGATAGCTAAGAGGCAGCTGATCAATGAGTCTCTCTCATCAATGATGTTTCTATCTCATTCTATCTTCCTCTCTGAAATTAATAAAAAATATTTTTTAAAAGAGCCTTAAGCTTAAAATTTGGGGTATCAGAGACCTCTTTGAAAAACTGATGAAATCTATCGACCTGTCATTAGAAATTGTATATACCCTGCTTTGAGAACATCTGCCTGCAATTCCCACTTAAAATTCATGCATCTTCTCTTCTTCCCTGCCTTCCTTCCTCCCCTTCTGACCTCCCATTAAAGTGGTAGTAAACAAGGACCAAAATAAAAGCCCAGGGTGATAAGGACAATAGAGAACAAGAGGCAGAGAGAAACTTGGTCTATCCCTGGGAGAGGAAGGTGGATGGAGGAGTGCTAACGGTGATGCAGAGATTAGAAGACATGCAGAGGGGGCGACAGCTCCTAAGGCGGTGACAGCTACAAAGAGGGTGACTGTCTGCCAGGGAAGACTAAGGTCAGGATAAGAAGTGGGAAGAAGTGGAAGGCCTGGGGACAAATGAGTGACCCTACTGCCTTCCAAGGTTGTAAAACTAACCAGTAGGCCAGGAATCTGATGTGACTATTAGCAGGGGTGGTTGGTGGTGAAGATTGAGCTAAATTACCACTTCTGAGAGCAGGAAGAGAAGAGAGAATGTCAGCACTGATGAAATGGACAAGAGATGGGGTCACCCGTACACAACTCACTCCTTTTAAAGGAAAAAATTGAAATGTAAGGCTGTGTAAGATATGTTTTAAACTGTACAGTGTCTTTTTTTGTACAGTTAACACACTACCGAATGTGTCCTTAGCTAAGCCCTGTCCTGGTGGTGTTTTCAATAGCCACTAACCTTGCCTGGTACAGTATGGGGGTTGTAAATTGGCATGGAAATTTAAAGCAGGTTCTTGGTACACAGCACAAATTAGTTCTATATGGGGATGGTAGTTTTTTCATCTTCGGTTGTCTCTGATGCAGCTTATACAAAATAATTGTTGTTCTGTTAACTGAATACCACTCTGTAATTGCAAAAAAAAGTTGCAGCTGTTTTGTTGACATTCTGAATGCTTCTAAGTAAATATAATTTTTTATTAGTAAAAAATAATTAAATAAAGAAAAACCTTGCTTGAAATCCAGGCAAAGAGTCTCTTCTGATGACATCCTAGATACCCGCAGGAAATGCCTGGTTAATTCTTTGAGAATAGGAGCTTCCTCAAATACCCAGAATCCCCTCTCAAGGGCTGTGGTCTATTCTACATGTAAGTAAAGCTAATCCTTCTCTGGACTCCTCAAATATCTTATGCACACTTAAAATATGATTTCTTATCACTGCATACAGTACAATAAAATCTAAACTATTGCCCTAGTTTTCCCACATTATGCAGACATCATCTGTTGTTATATGTTTTTTATATTTACTCATTTTTTTAATCCTCACCCGAAGATACGCTTATTGATTTTTTAGAGAGAGAGAAACATTGATGTGAGAGAGAAACATCAACCAGTTGCCTCCTGTATGCACCCTGACATGGGATTGAACCCCTGACCTATGTATCTAAACCATAATGTTTTGGTGTATGGGACGACGCTCCAACCAACTGAGCCACGCAGGTCAGGCTATTTATTCATTTTTATAGCCAACGTCTATTTAATTATTTACTTATGTGTATGTACTTATACCCCATTAAATTTTAGAAATGTTTGAAGAAAGTTATGAACTAGCGGGAGCAGAATATCACTTCTATTATGTATTCAATGAATTTTCCCCTTGCTGATAGATAAAAGGCTGGATGTACTTGTTTTCAGTATTTGAAGAATAAACTCTTTTTAGAATGGTGGTTTAGCTGAAGCAGTAGATACCTTATTTAATCTAAAAAAAATACCTTTGTCTTTTATAAACTTTATTTTGCAGCAATTATACATAAACAAACATAATAACATATACCCAAATATATTCAATGTACATTATTAACACCAAGGTGAAAATGCTGCATGGTAAATTAGTAGGCATTGAATACAATTCAGGAGAATTTTTCAAAGAGCTTGTGAAAAAGACAACTCTTCATTTAAAATGCTCAAGAATAGTCCCTAGCCGGTTTGGCTCAGTGGGTAGGGCATAGGCCTGTGGACCAAAGGATCCCGGGTTCGATTCCAGTCAAGGATGCATATCTTAGTTACAGGCACCTCCCCAGCCCGAGTGGGGCCATGTGCAGGAGGCAACCAATTGGTGTGTTTCTCTCATATTGATGTTTCTCTCTGTCTTTCCCTCTCTCTTCCACTCTCCCTAAAAATCAATGGAAATGTATCCTTAGGTAAGGATTAACAAAAAAAATAAAATAAAATAAAAAGTAAAATAAAATGCTCAAGAATAGCACCTAAGGATTAACAACAAAAAAAATAAATAAAAAGTAAAATAAAATGCTCAAGAATAGCACCTTTAAAATAACCCAAGCCAGAGCAGGTATTTGTTAAGTCTCACTTCCATTTGCTTTCATCTTAAGCAGAATGCCCTTCAGCATTACTTTCAGAAAGGCTCCTTGCCTTTGTTCTCAGCATTTTTCTTAATTCAAAAGTAGATGTGAGGTCAATTGAGAAAAATGAACAGTTAGTGTTGCCAACAGCCCTGCAATTGGTGTTGCATGTCATGAATATGGTGAGGGGCTTGGGTCAAATGCCAATACGATATTCAGTCGACTATGGATTACTAATGTGGAAGCTATAAAAAGCTGTGTTTGCAAATGGAAAAACAATGAAGAAAAATCTCTGTATTGTCCTCTGTACATGCCCACTTTCCTAGGCCAAGTCAGAATGGCTGAATGGTCCATTCATCATTAACAGTCACCCCTTCCCTGGGCTTGCCTTCGAGAATTAGCCTCTGTGATCTGAGATGAGCTCTTGCTAGCTCCTGGGGCTCTGTCTTGATTTTCCTCTAAGGATGGAGTCCATCCCTCGCCTGCCTACCTGATTGCATCTTTTTTTCAAAACCTTTCTCATTCTATAGTCCCATCACTTCAAAACCACAACTTTCCTAAGCCATTTGTTTATGTAAAATAATAAATTACCACCTTTCTCCCTTCAAAGGCTACATAGCTCAGAAAACTAAACAGGACAAAAAACAATGAAACTTATTTTTGCAACTCCAATCAACAGCCATTCTTTGTGTCTAATATCTAACACCACAGCAGCAAAATGATGATGATGATGATGATGATGATGACGATAATTAGGATAACAATACAATCACAATAACAAAACTCAGCAACCTGGTATGTTTGGTCTTCTTAGACTTTGAACTCTTAAATGGCAAGAATAGGACCCTTTTACATGCTTTCAATACAGTGAAAGTGTGCATGTGTTTGTGTGTGTGTGTGTGTGTGTGTGTGTGTGTGTGTGTATTCTGAGTTTCTATTGGGCTGTAAGATACTTGAGAATAAAGGAAGCTGGGTCTCCTATTCATTTATTTTTCACTTGACTGGCTATGACATTAGCATATGTATGTAACAAATTTATCTAAAGACTTCACTCTCTGTTACAAATCATCCTAAATAAACATTGAAGTCGTATTTTTTCTAGTTGTTTTCTCTTGCAACATCATTGTCATACTTTGCCTGTCATATTAAAATAAGTATAACCAGACATCACCATTAATTATTAGCTTCCAACCAGTATCTTCATTCGTATCAGTCAAGGTAGGCTAGGTAATGCTGTGATTTTAAAATTATTTCAGTGGCAGAAAATAACATAAATGTATTTATTGGTACAGGTTTATTGAGGATCATTTGGAAATTCTGCTCCAATATCTTCATTATACTCATTCTAAGACCCAGACAGAGAGGCCAGTCTCTACCAGATATTGAGGTAAAGGAAAAAGAGAGCATGGAAGAGCATATGCTAGCTCTTAAGCTCTTAAACTCTACCAAATGGCTTTAAACCGCATTGGACAAAGCAAATCTCATGGCCACATCTGAATTGAATAGGTTGAGAAGTATAATTCTTCCTAAAAAGGAACACGGAATAATGTCAAACAATGACAAAGTCTACCACTACATTTAACTAGAGTTCTACCCTTTACATAGTGAATCCCTTTAGATTATGCCCCCACAATAGCCTTTCTTTGGCACAGATGGTCCCCCATCTCAGCATCCTTGGCTTCATCCTGCACCGATGTTACCTCCCATCCAGCCCTTGCTCCAGTTCCACTTGATCTTGGTCTGATCTCCTGCTTAAACCTTGTTGCCTCCGTTTGGCTTCCAGTATCAACTTAGATTTTGATGCCTGGGTTCATTTGATTACTTTAACTTCTGATCTCTTGGGTCCTCTTTTGGATGATGTCTTGTCTCCTTTCTAGCTCAGTACAATAAGACAGTCTATTTAGCATGTTGCCCTTTGGACACAGCCCCAGACCAGTGAATCCCTTTAGATGATGCCCCCACAATAGCCTTTCTTTGGCACACATCGTCCCCCATCTCAGCATCCTTGAGCTTCATCCTGTACTGATGTTACCTCCCATCCAGCCCTTGCTCCAGTTCCACCTGATCTTGGTCTGATCTCCTGCTTAAACCTTGTTGCCTCCGTTTGGCTTCCAGTATCAACTTAGATTTTGATGCCTGGGTTCATTTGGTTACTTTAACTTCTGATCTTTTGGGTCCTCTTTTGGATTATGTCGAAAAACTGATGAAATCTATCGACCTGTCATTAGAAATTGTATATACCCTGCTTTGAGAACATCTGCCTGCAATTCCCACTTAAAATTCATGCATCTTCTCTTCTTCCCTGCCTTCCTTCCTCCCCTTCTGACCTCCCATTAAAGTGGTAGTAAACAAGGACCAAAATAAAAGCCCAGGGTGATAAGGACAATAGAGAACAAGAGGCAGAGAGAAACTTGGTCTATCCCTGGGAGAGGAAGGTGGATGGAGGAGTGCTAACGGTGATGCAGAGATTAGAAGACATGCAGAGGGGGCGACAGCTCCTAAGGCGGTGACAGCTACAAAGAGGGTGACTGTCTGCCAGGGAAGACTAAGGTCAGGATAAGAAGTGGGAAGAAGTGGAAGGCCTGGGGACAAATGAGTGACCCTACTGCCTTCCAAGGTTGTACAACTAACCAGTAGGCCAGGAATCTGATGTAACTATTAGCAGGGGTGGTTGGTGGTGAAGATTGAGCTAAATTACCACTTCTGAGAGCAGGAAGAGAAGAGAGAATGTCAGCACTGATGAAATGGACAAGAGATGGGGTCAATTCGTTAATAAGAAAATAACAAGAGAACTAAAAAGAGCAACTGTTAAAACTTTATTCTCCCTGGGGTTAGACCTGAGAGATGAGAGCAGTGCACAGAGCTGCCACTTTTCATTAAAGTCCCTTCCAAGCAATTTGATTGTTTAACCATGTGCATAATGCTTAACTATGTGAAATTTCACTTTGTAAAAATTGTCAGTGTAGTAAAAGCAACCCATTAAAAAAATAAAGAAGATTGCAGTACATTGAGCTCCATAGAGACAGCGCCGGGGCAAGTGCGAGCCGGCCGGGCACTGGGTGACTGTGTGCTCGCTGAGGGAAGGTAATTAAACATGGGCTAAGGAGACCCTAAGAAGCCGAGAGGCAAAATGTCATCGTATGCCTTCTTTGTGCAAACTTGCCGGGAGGAACACAAGAAGAAGCACCCAGATGCTTCCGTCAACTTCTCAGAGTTTTCTAAGAAGTGCTCAGAGAGGTGGAAG
>NW_005367953.1:1803191-1808437 GCF_000412655.1 Myotis brandtii
TTGCAAAGAAGCTGGGAGAGATGTGGAATAACACTGCTGCAGATGACAAGCAGCCTTATGAAAAGAAGGCTGCTAAGCTGAAGGAGAAATATGAAAAGGATATTGCTGCATACCGAGCTAAAGGAAAGCCTGATGCTGCCAAAAAGGGAGTTGTCAAGGCTGAAAAAAGCAAGAAAAAGAAGGAAGATGAGGAGGAGGAAGAGGAGGAGGAAGATGAAGAAGAAGACGATGATGAATAAGTTGGTTCTAGTGCATTTTTTTTCTTGTCTATAAAGCATTTAACCCCCCCGTACACAACTCACTCCTTTTAAAGGAAAAAATTGAAATGTAAGGCTGTGTAAGATATGTTTTAAACTGTACAGTGTCTTTTTTTGTACAGTTAACACACTACCGAATGTGTCCTTAGCTAAGCCCTGTCCTGGTGGTGTTTTCAATAGCCACTAACCTTGCCTGGTACAGTATGGGGGTTGTAAATTGGCATGGAAATTTAAAGCAGGTTCTTGGTACACAGCACAAATTAGTTCTATATGGGGATGGTAGTTTTTTCATCTTCGGTTGTCTCTGATGCAGCTTATACAAAATAATTGTTGTTCTGTTAACTGAATACCACTCTGTAATTGCAAAAAAAAGTTGCAGCTGTTTTGTTGACATTCTGAATGCTTCTAAGTAAATATAATTTTTTATTAGTAAAAAATAATTAAATAAAGAAAAACCTTGCTTGAAATCCAGGCAAAGAGTCTCTTCTGATGACATCCTAGATACCCGCAGGAAATGCCTGGTTAATTCTTTGAGAATAGGAGCTTCCTCAAATACCCAGAATCCCCTCTCAAGGGCTGTGGTCTATTCTACATGTAAGTAAAGCTAATCCTTCTCTGGACTCCTCAAATATCTTATGCACACTTAAAATATGATTTCTTATCACTGCATACAGTACAATAAAATCTAAACTATTGCCCTAGTTTTCCCACATTATGCAGACATCATCTGTTGTTATATGTTTTTTATATTTACTCATTTTTTTAATCCTCACCCGAAGATACGCTTATTGATTTTTTAGAGAGAGAGAAACATTGATGTGAGAGAGAAACATCAACCAGTTGCCTCCTGTATGCACCCTGACATGGGATTGAACCCCTGACCTATGTATCTAAACCATAATGTTTTGGTGTATGGGACGACGCTCCAACCAACTGAGCCACGCAGGTCAGGCTATTTATTCATTTTTATAGCCAACGTCTATTTAATTATTTACTTATGTGTATGTACTTATACCCCATTAAATTTTAGAAATGTTTGAAGAAAGTTATGAACTAGCGGGAGCAGAATATCACTTCTATTATGTATTCAATGAATTTTCCCCTTGCTGATAGATAAAAGGCTGGATGTACTTGTTTTCAGTATTTGAAGAATAAACTCTTTTTAGAATGGTGGTTTAGCTGAAGCAGTAGATACCTTATTTAATCTAAAAAAAATACCTTTGTCTTTTATAAACTTTATTTTGCAGCAATTATACATAAACAAACATAATAACATATACCCAAATATATTCAATGTACATTATTAACACCAAGGTGAAAATGCTGCATGGTAAATTAGTAGGCATTGAATACAATTCAGGAGAATTTTTCAAAGAGCTTGTGAAAAAGACAACTCTTCATTTAAAATGCTCAAGAATAGTCCCTAGCCGGTTTGGCTCAGTGGGTAGGGCATAGGCCTGTGGACCAAAGGATCCCGGGTTCGATTCCAGTCAAGGATGCATATCTTAGTTACAGGCACCTCCCCAGCCCGAGTGGGGCCATGTGCAGGAGGCAACCAATTGGTGTGTTTCTCTCATATTGATGTTTCTCTCTGTCTTTCCCTCTCTCTTCCACTCTCCCTAAAAATCAATGGAAATGTATCCTTAGGTAAGGATTAACAAAAAAAATAAAATAAAATAAAAAGTAAAATAAAATGCTCAAGAATAGCACCTTTAAAATAACCCAAGCCAGAGCAGGTATTTGTTAAGTCTCACTTCCATTTGCTTTCATCTTAAGCAGAACGCCCTTCAGCATTACTTTCAGAAAGGCTCCTTGCCTTTGTTCTCAGCATTTTTCTTAATTCAAAAGTAGATGTGAGGTCAATTGAGAAAAATGAACAGTTAGTGTTGCCAACAGCCCTGCAATTGGTGTTGCATGTCATGAATATGGTGAGGGGCTTGGGTCAAATGCCAATACGATATTCAGTCGACTATGGATTACTAATGTGGAAGCTATAAAAAGCTGTGTTTGCAAATGGAAAAACAATGAAGAAAAATCTCTGTATTGTCCTCTGTACATGCCCACTTTCCTAGGCCAAGTCAGAATGGCTGAATGGTCCATTCATCATTAACAGTCACCCCTTCCCTGGGCTTGCCTTCGAGAATTAGCCTCTGTGATCTGAGATGAGCTCTTGCTAGCTCCTGGGGCTCTGTCTTGATTTTCCTCTAAGGATGGAGTCCATCCCTCGCCTGCCTACCTGATTGCATCTTTTTTTCAAAACCTTTCTCATTCTATAGTCCCATCACTTCAAAACCACAACTTTCCTAAGCCATTTGTTTATGTAAAATAATAAATTACCACCTTTCTCCCTTCAAAGGCTACATAGCTCAGAAAACTAAACATGACAAAAAACAATGAAACTTATTTTTGCAACTCCAATCAACAGCCATTCTTTGTGTCTAATATCTAACACCACAACAGCAAAATGATGATGATGATGATGATGACGACGACGATAGTTAGGATAACAATACAATCACAATAACAAAACTCAGCAACCTGGTATGTTTGGTCTTCTTAGACTTTGAACTCTTAAATGGCAAGAATAGGACCCTTTTACATGCTTTCAATACAGTGAAAGTGTGCATGTGTTTGTGTGTGTGTGTGTGTGTGTGTGTGTGTGTGTGTGTATTCTGAGTTTCTATTGGGCTGTAAGATACTTGAGAATAAAGGAAGCTGGGTCTCCTATTCATTTATTTTTCACTTGACTGGCTATGACATTAGCATATGTATGTAACAAATTTATCTAAAGACTTCACTCTCTGTTACAAATCATCCTAAATAAACATTGAAGTCGTATTTTTTTCTAGTTGTTTTCTCTTGCAACATCATTGTCATACTTTGCCTGTCATATTAAAATAAGTATAACCAGACATCACCATTAATTATTAGCTTCCAACCAGTATCTTCATTCGTATCAGTCAGGGTAGGCTAGATAATGCTGTGATTTTAAAATTATTTCAGTGGCAGAAAATAACATGAATGTATTTATTGGTACAGGTTTATTGAGGATCATTTGGAAATTCTGCTCCAATATCTTCATTGTACTCATTCTAAGACCCAGACAGAGAGGCCAGTCTCTACCAGATATTGAGGTAAAGGAAAAAGAGAGCATGGAAGAGCATATGCTAGCTCTTAAGCTCTTAAACTCTACCAAATGGCTTTAAACCGCATTGGACAAAGCAAATCTCATGGCCACATCTGAATTTAATAGGTTGAGAAGTATAATTCTTCCTAAAAAGGAACACGGAATAATGTCAAACAATGACAAAGTCTACCACTACATTTAACTAGAGTTCTACCCTTTACACAGTGAATCCCTTTAGATGATGCCCCCACAATAGCCTTTCTTTGGCACACATCGTCCCCCATCTCAGCATCCTTGAGCTTCATCCTGTACTGATGTTACCTCCCATCCAGCCCTTGCTCCAGTTCCACTTGATCTTGGTCTGATCTCCTGCTTAAACCTTGTTGCCTCCGTTTGGCTTCCAGTATCAACTTAGATTTTGATGCCTGGGTTCATTTGATTACTTTAACTTCTGATCTCTTGGGTCCTCTTTTGGATTATGTCTTGTCTCCTTTCTAGCTCAGTACAATAAGACATTCTATTTAGCATGTTGCCCTTTGGACACAGCCCCAGACTCTGCATCTTTCGTAATGGGCAAAGTCACAGTCTGACACTTCCAGATCCACTCCCACACCCTGGCTCCTGACCAAATGGGTCAGGTATGGCACCCAACACCTCACAGGGGTCATACCATCCTAGGATACATAATATTATTATCCCAATTTTATAGCTACATAGACAAGATTTTGGAAGGTAAAATAATTTGCTGAGGAACACAAAGATCACACTTAACATATTTTTGTTCACCACCCACTCTTTTGTAAGGCCTGAGAGAAATAGATAGGACAGTATCTGAAAATAACCAAGGTTTGATAGGGGCCTCTGGAAAAAATAAGGACATTCATGTTTTCATGGGCAGGGAGGGTAGATGTGGACACAAAAGAGACTGCATCAAATCTGGAGTTTGAACATTGCCCCCTCTGGTCTGACCGTGGCCAACCCTTTCCCTAGATGCATGCAGAATAAGCATTTTAGAAGAGCAGCAACATTTCTTCTCAGGTGGAAGTGCTCATTTAGACTATGGAGACTCCACGAGGCATAAACACCATTAATGGTTTTCCTTCTTCGCTGTCCTCTGAGGGGAACATAAGCCTGACGAATTCCTGAGTGCAGAAGCAAAAAAGCTCCGCAGAGCAACCAAAAAACAAAACATGCTCACACCTAAAGTCAGTGTTTGTGATAGGGACTGGCCCGTTCACCTTCCCACGTGGATTTAAGAGTTTTGAGGTTAATAGGGGTCTTGAAGTGACCACTGTGTGGTGACCACTATTGAGCAGCTGAGTTCCCTTGGTCCTTGGCTACTTGCCCCTACCTCTTACATTTGGAAAGTAATTAAACATGGGCTAAGGAGACCCTAAGAAGCCGAGAGGCAAAATGTCATCGTATGCTTCCTTTGTGCAAACTTGCCGGGAGGAACAGAAGAAGAAGCACCAAGATGCTTCAGCTTCTCAGAGTTTTCTAAGAAGTGCTCAGAGAGGTGGAAGACCATGTCTGCTAAGGAGAAAGGGAAATTTGAAGACCTGGCAAAGGCGGACAAGGCTCGTTATGAGAGAGAAATGAAAACTTATATTCCTCCTAAAGGGGAAACAAAAAAGAAATTCAAGGATCCCAATGCACTCAAGAGGCCTCCTTCAGCCTTTTTTTTGTTTTGTTCTGAGTATCACCCCCCATCCCCCAAAAAAGGAGAGCATCCTGGCCTATCCATTGGTGACGTTGCAAAGAAGCTGGGAGAGATGTGGAATAACACTGCTGCAGATGACAAGCAGCCTCATGAAAAGAAGGCTGCTAAGCTGAAGGAGAAATATGAAAAGGATATTGCTGCA
>NW_005367953.1:1808668-1809612 GCF_000412655.1 Myotis brandtii
TTTTTTTCTTGTCTATAAAGCATTTAACCCCCCCGTACACAACTCACTCCTTTTAAAGGAAAAAATTGAAATGTAAGGCTGTGTAAGATATGTTTTAAACTGTACAGTGTCTTTTTTTGTACAGTTAACACACTACCGAATGTGTCCTTAGCTAAGCCCTGTCCTGGTGGTGTTTTCAATAGCCACTAACCTTGCCTGGTACAGTATGGGGGTTGTAAATTGGCATGGAAATTTAAAGCAGGTTCTTGGTACACAGCACAAATTAGTTCTATATGGGGATGGTAGTTTTTTCATCTTCGGTTGTCTCTGATGCAGCTTATACAAAATAATTGTTGTTCTGTTAACTGAATACCACTCTGTAATTGCAAAAAAAAGTTGCAGCTGTTTTGTTGACATTCTGAATGCTTCTAAGTAAATATAATTTTTTATTAGTAAAAAATAATTAAATAAAGAAAAACCTTGCTTGAAATCCAGGCAAAGAGTCTCTTCTGATGACATCCTAGATACCCGCAGGAAATGCCTGGTTAATTCTTTGAGAATAGGAGCTTCCTCAAATACCCAGAATCCCCTCTCAAAGGCTGTGGTCTATTCTACATGTAAGTAAAGCTAATCCTTTTCTGGACTCCTCAAATATCTTATGCACACTTAAAATATGATTTCTCATCACTGCATACAGTGCAGTAAAATCTAAACTATTGCCCTAGTTTTCCCACATTATGCAGACATCATCTGTTGTTATATGTTTTTTATATTTACTCATTTTTTTAATCCTCACCCGAAGATACGCTTATTGATTTTTTAGAGAGAGAGAAACATTGATGTGAGAGAGAAACATCAACCAGTTGCCTCCTGTATGCACCCTGACATGGGATTGAACCCATGACCTAGGTATCTAACCCATAATGTTTTGGTGTATGGGACGACGCTCCAACCAACTGAGCCAC
>NW_005367953.1:1813867-1815235 GCF_000412655.1 Myotis brandtii
TTTTTTAGTTTTTTTGTGGTTCCCCCCCCCCCCCCAAAAAAAATATATTTTGCAGTATTGCCTTGTAGACTGCTTCTTTTGAAGATAGAAGGAATAGGGGTAACTCTTCATTACTATTTGCCTCAAGTCTTCACCTGCAGAGTCAGAAGCCAGCTGTTGAGATCTGAGTGAAGGTTCTGAAGCATAGGGAGAACCAGGGAGGCATATTCTCCTTTGTAGGAATTCCGACCCAGGTTTAACATGTATGCTTGCCACTCACTGGAGGCAAGAGAGAATCAGGTCTGTTGTGGATGAGGCACAAGAACAGCTTCTGTACACAATCCTACCTTTAAAATGGAAAACATCGTCTTTTCCGAAGTATTTTCCACAATCCATTTGAGTGTCAAAATAGTTCAATGTTACCTTTAAACCAACCATAGGGAATTATACCGTTATTCTAAAATACTTGAGTTTTCTTCTTACTGGTAAATGATGGGGAAGAAAAATTCAAGTCTACAAACCCGTTTTCATAAACACAAGGAAAACCAATTCAAATCCATCATGATTTGAGTAATTGGTTCAATTCAAACATAGTGGCTGCTAATAGCACTGGCTATGTTCCTTTCAAAGGTTAGTGTTTATAAAATGAAAATGAATTCAATAGATTTCAAGACTCATGGTCTGTGCATACCCCAATAAAAAGTCATCTCAGAGAGCAATTAGAAATCATGGCTTAAATCAGTGCTTCCAATGAAAAGTTCCCAGTGATGGTTTGTTAGATGAGTTTTCATCACTAGGATTTCCTCATAAAACAATAGGCTAAGGGTCTATAATCAAGCATCTTTGCCATTTAGGAATTTGGTCACATTAAATAATGTAAAGTAATTTCAAAATTTCTATTGCTAGCAGTTGTCATTTGACTTCTCCCGTTCGCTGACCTATCTCTTAAGGATCTCCAGAAACCACTCAACCACTGTAGTCCATTCCTCAGTCAGCTTGGCCCTGTCCCCAAATGACCTTCCATGGTATACACAATCAGTGAAATCTTAATATAAATAACACAGATAAAACTTTGCTTAAAAAATTAAACCAATAGATTATAAACATATAAAAATGAGATCTAATGGGAGGCCAAGAGTTCCTAGTTATCATCAACAAAAGACATAAAGCAACTAAAATAATTTTATTGTTCTTCTTCTCTCAATTCCTGTATTCTTGCGTATGTGACACAGAGATAATAATAGTACTTATGTATCTCCTAGAGTTTTTGTAAGGTTTAAGTAGACTAAATTTATATAAAACAGCTTAGAGTAGTTCCTGGCACATAGAAGTATATGTTATTATAAAACTAGAGGCCCAGTTTACGAAATTCATGCACTCAGGACGGGG
>NW_005367953.1:1815340-1850457 GCF_000412655.1 Myotis brandtii
AGCCCAGATTGCGAGAGGGTGCAGGCCAGGCTGAGGGACCCCCGGTGCACAATCGGGACGGGGGAGGGATGCGGGAGGTTGGCCAGCCACAGAGGGACCACAGGAGGGCTCCAAGGCGTGTCCAACTCATCTCACTCAGTCCTGATCAGCCAGACCCCAGCAGCAAACTAACCTACCGGTCAGAGAGTCTGCCCCCTGGTGGTCAGTGCACATCATAGCAACTGGTCGACTGTCTGCCCCCCTGGTGGTCAGTGCATGTCATAGCAAGCAGTTGAGCGGCCTTAGCATATCATTAGCATATTATGCTTTGATTGGTTGAATGGATGGCCAGATGCCTAGACACTTAGCATATTAGGCTTTTATTATATAGAAATTTTAAACATTATATAATGATAAATATCAGTTTTATATTTTTTCTTCTGATTGCACCAATGATAAAAGAAAAACCTTGCCATGATAAAGTACATTATAATTTTTCATTTCAGCATACATCTAGCAAATTTAAATGCAAGTGTAATTTTAACCCTTTGCGGTCCCATGTTATTTTTGGAATTCAAACAGTCTGGTCCAAATTAATGGACGGGATTGAATGTTGAACTTTTTAATGTTCTTATTGCTCGACGTTGGACCTGCTCCTAGCGCCTGGTCTGTCGAGTCAGCCTCGAGGTTGGACCGAAAAGGGTTAAAACCTACTGCCTATGTTCAAATTGGAATTGGACCCCTGAAAAAACATTGAGCTCTATTCTGGATCATTAATGTATATGCCAGAGTTATTTTTTATTGAATTTTCACTATATGCCAAACACCTGAAATGTGCTTTAGATGTAATAATTTATGTAACCCTTATAAATTAGGTATTGCTATCCTAATTTTGCTGCTGAGACACACACTGGGTACATGACTTGTCCAATATCACACAGGCAGAAAGTGATGAGTGAGGGGTTCAAACAGGCAGCTGGCCTCTGCAGACCACTTGATTAACCTCTACGCTGCTTTTTGATATGGATGCAAAACTCCTCATTTCAATTCCTGAGCTAATATTCAGGAGGATCCTTATATCCTCCAGAAAGTCCACTGCAGTTTCGGGCATGTAGAAGGCCCGCCATAAAAATTTGGAGTTATGTGACACCTTTCCATCTGATTGTAAGCATCACCCAATTCAGTTTAAGTGAGGTGATTTTTCTGCTTCTGATTTAGGAATGGTTTCCCCTGCCAGTACTTCCTCCCTCTGCCATACATCTGGTCAAGTCTGCACTGAGTTAGCTGGAGGGCTCCACCTGGGAAGGCTTTGTCATCATTCTTCAAAGAGCCATCTGCCTCTATCTGGCTTTAAAAGAAAATTATTACTTAGCCCTTGATGTGAATATGGGGCTCTCTAGACAATGACGGCTTAAGAGTGGAAGTTGTCAGTTGTAGGGCTTTGAGACCTTCCAAGGACCCCTGGGTTGGGTAGCACAGGTATTATTATATCAAGTAATTCTTACAAAAGTCCTGCCAGCTAGTTTATGTTATCATTCTAAATGTACTAAAGAGGTGTGAGGGGTCCAGCCGGCATGGCTCAGTGATTGATCATCGACCTAGGAACCAAGAGGTCACGGTTCGATTCCTGGTCAGGGCACACACCCAGAATGCTGGGTCAATCCCCAGTGCCCAGGGACGTGCAGGAGGCAGCTAATCAATGATTCTCTCTCATCATTGATGTTTCCCTCTCTCGACCTCTCCTTTCCTCTCTGAAATCAATAAAAATATTTTTAAAAAGAGGTGTGAGTGATTGGGTAAATCAATCAACTCGAAATCCACACTTGTTCAATAATAACAAATAAACCTTTAGACTTTTGATGGTAGCTAATAGAAAAAGTCCCTTTATATAGAGTGCTAATGATTTATATCATCATACCAGGAAGGCAAAATTAACATTTTGAAAAAGACTATGTTATTTCTGAAGAGTTTATATTTCAACAGGAAGACAAGGGGAAAGTCTCTGTCACCCCAAGGCATCTATGCAGGCCTGCCATTCTCCAGGATTTTGATTGTAAAAGGTCCATTAAGTCAGGATAGTATTACTGGTATTCCTTTTCTCCTCCCTGTGTAAAATCTGGCAAGGAAACCTCTAAAGCCTGAGTTGTTGGGGCGTGGGAAGGAGCTTAGGTTGGAAGATGAGGCTACAGCTCCTCGGGAATTTTCCACTGCAGTCCCCTGGCTGCACACTTGCAGTGTGATGTTATTCAGGGACTCCATGCACTCTTATCTCTTTGTTTTCATTGGCATATACACAAAAGTACAGAAACCCCCAAGATGCACTTGTGTTTGAGCCGGGTCATAGACCCTTGGAAGATTCTGGGCCTGGGGGGAGGTGGTGCTGACGGGGGAGCCCAGGAGGCGATGCCACATTCATCACAGCTTTCCTCAGAAACACTTCTGGGGTGAGTGGGTGCACTCGTTCAAGTGTGAATGAGAAGTGGGAATACTATAACACTTCATTTATGGATTTCACAGCACAGCAACGGGGAAGGGAAAAAATTACTCACAGGAGTCTCACAAAAGTTTTCCTCTAGACTAATTGCATTCCAAGAACATGTTTCACCTAAATATCTTGAATAATGTTGAAAATGTTAGAACAGATAGCATTAATTGCTTTGTGTGAGCGTATGATACAGATGCACATATATATAGTCTCAGAAAATTTTAAATATATAGAGAGATACAAAGGAAAATGTATGCATTAAAATAAAAATATATCTAAATATGTAAATTCATATCGAATATCTATATCCTGTTTATTCAAATCATCTTCAGCTTCCATCATCAGTTCCTTTCTCTCCATGACTAACCTAAAACTTCCCAACTAAAAGGCAACCAGGAATTTAAAATCTCCTCAACCACCTTCTATACTCTGGGATTTTTAAATTAGATTTACAAGTTGTGTTCCAAAATATAACATTTCATCAATTCAACCTATACAATCCAATCCAAAGTGGTTGCTACTAGCAACAATAGAGTCATATATTAAGCACGAATACGCTGTCCTCTAGGTGCAGACACACAGACACACACAGCTTAGTGAGATACTGAGGTACCTTTCCACACTGAGAATGAGAACACCTGCCCTTCTCGATCCCACCATGAACATTGCTCACCTTGGGGGAGGAGGGCGAGGGAAGAGGAAGAGAAAACACTGGAATTGCCTGAATATTTACCCAAGAGACTGGGAACTAATCTACAAGTGACACCGGTTATCTAGAAGGAACTAGGTAAACATTTTCTGCTTTAGGCAGAATGAGAAACCTTTCTGTTCTGAGCTCAGATTAACAATACAGCTGCATTTATTTTGCACAACTCTGGTTTGTGATAATATGTTACTTAACCAACAGTGTGATTTTTAATTTTATTCACAATATAAGATTCAAATCTAATGTTCAGAAACTCTGAGGATACCAAGTAGTATTCAAAATGCATTTCTGAGCTGTATATCAGATAGGAGTTTTGCTGGGTGAATGCAATGCATACTGAACGAAACTTCTTATGTCATTAAAACCTAAGTTTGATACATATTTTAATTCATGTGCTTATAAAAGTTAGTATCTGGTAGTATCATAATGGTCTTGTCCTCATTTTTTATTTTCAATTAAATAAAAGGATTAGAGGGTATGTTTTCTGGAGAAACCAAAGAGACTATGCAGAATCACCCATGGCAGGTAGTATTTTCTTGAGGATAAACCACAACAGATATTAGCTAAGAAATACATCTTTTAAATCTGATGTTAGGATTTGGGGCATAAAACATGAACATAAGAATTACTTTCTAGAGGAAAATGAAAGTTCTGTACATAAGCAATTAATTCAGGTAAAACGCATCTGAAATATTGCTGATCTACTCCATTCATGTGAAAATAAAACGATTTTTCCTCTAATAAAACAGAAATTGACTTTGGACTTTATTAGTAACTTTCATAAACAGAAGTAGAGAAAATCATTTTAATTTCCATAAGTTATTTTATCTGTCAAATTTTATTTACAAAAATTGAGGATAAACTTAATTGGATAAACTGAACAGACTGACTTTGACTGCAGTGTTCAAATTGTCTGAGAGGGAGCGTGGATCCAAACTAACTGAGAAGGTGTGCAGGCACGTTCTGCTTACCGGGAGTCATTGTCGCTGATGAGGATATGACATGTCCTCCTGATGTGCTGAGGCAGAAGCAGAAACAATATCTCGCCTAGGAAATTCTCAGCTGTTTCCTAGCACACGTATCATTCTAAACACACATTCTAAACAACAGACTATAGTTAAACTCAGTAGCATTAATTTATACAAAACAAAATATACCAAAACAATCCAAAGACTGCATATTTCCTTTATAAAATCACTAAAATCCTAGGTCTTAAGATGAATAAATGTAGGGATCTGCTTTTCAGCTTGTGTAAGGAATGACACCATCAGACAATCTCCAAGTATCTTGAACTGAGTCACAGATTCATATAGAAAGCCTCAGTTGCCACAGCGTGAAAACAATGGTTCTATCTTCTTCAAGCTAGTTCTATAAATAAAGCAGGGGACTCATTGCAGGGGTGGGAACCTTTTTTCTGCCAAGGGCCATTTGGATATATATATATATAACATCATTCTCGGGCCATACAAACTTATCAACTTAAAAATTAGCCTGCTATATTTTGTCAAACATTTAATTAACTCACCCCTAATGCCCTGGCAGGGCCAGACCAAATGATTTCGAGGGCCTCATACGGTCTGCAGACTGGGCGTTCCCCACCCCTGCCCTAAAGGAAAGCTGAGTTACAGCCCTTGTCCTGTATTAAAAGAACCTGATTTCACCCACTGCTCCATGAGGTAGAGGTTCCCAGCCTCCCAGGTTTCCTGCTAAGAGTGCTTCTGATCCAGTCCCTGCTTTCATGATGCAGTATAATTATTGTGACCACTCACAGGAGCGACAACCAACACAATACCAGAAGGATACCCTTCATTCATAGAAAAATAGAACAGAGTCTGAATGATTGGATACAAAGATTATTAAAGCAGAGTTGTGTTTTATTCATTCTTGTCTATTGGAACCGTAGGCTCTTACCAAGATTTTGATTAAAAGAGACACCAACCTTTAGTGTAAACCAAAATTTTTTATCTCCTTATTAATTCTTAGTCATGTACCATCGTGGACCGCATCACTAAATGCAGTGGTTGCACTGACTCTCACTAAAGCTATCTCTTCCCTCTGTGGAGGAGTCTGACAACAGAGAAAAGGACCCTCACTGTGCTTGGCTAAAATTTTCCACCTAACACTGTAGACCATTTGTCCTGCGTGAGGGGCAAAGAGCAGCCTTCTCACTATTTCCGTAGGGATTCCTTCTGTGTCTCTTCTGTGTTGGATTTCTTGTTTCCTGTGCCCCATGTTTTTCTCCTCCTTGATTTGCTCCCTCAATTTTGTGGATCACATCTTCCAGTAGTTTCCTGGAAAAGAATGCCTCTCATGTATGATATCTGTTTTCTATCGTCTCAATTGATTGATGTTTTGTCTCTGCATTAAATTCTACATAGGAAATAATATTCTTTCTGAAGTTAAAAGGAACTCTCCATTTTTCTAGCTTATGGAGTTTATATGCTTTGTAATGCTTTGTGTGTGACTTGTTTTTCCATCTGGGAGTTTTGAGAATCTTCCCTGTGCCCAGCTTTGGAATTTCACAATGATGTGCCTTATGTAGGTCTATTTTTACTCATTGTTTAGGTCTCCTAGGAGCCCTTTTAATCTGGAAACTTATGATCTTCAGTCCTGGGGAAATGTCTTCAATTATTTTCTTGATGATTTCCTATCTTCAATTTTCTCTGTTCTTGCTCTTTTTGAACTTCTGTTATTGTATATTAGATTTTCTGAACTGTTTTCTAAATTTATCTCCTTTTACCTATTTTCTGTCTTTTTGTTATATTTTCTGAGCTATTTCTCTAATTTTATTTTCAATTTTTCCACTGAGTTTTTCATTTTGCCATCATCTTTTTTAATCTCCAAAAAAATATGTTTGTTATCTGAATGCCTTTTTTCTAACCTCTAACCTCTTATTCTCTGTTCCTGTACTCTCTTCTCTTAACTCTCTGGAATATTCATAATAGGCATTGGAAGATTTCTTCTTCCTTTCTCTTTCTACCACATTGTTGTTTTCCCTGTGTGTTCTGGTTTTTGTCTTTCATCTCAGAGTCTTCCCTGGTTGGAAGCTCTGAACGCATGTGTGAGGCTTGTTGACTTTGAGTTTCATTATCATGTGACCTCAGTAGGCCATTCATCTGAAAACTATGATGTCACTGACTCCAGGTCTTTCTTCTTGGGCTGCTTAGACTTCCCAAAAAAGAATCTTCCTGTGTCCCATCTGAACAATGGGGTCTAGTGGGACATCCAATGAGCATAAATTCAGCTAAGCATGTTCTTTCAGGCTGCATAGCGTATCTTTATCTGGGGACTAGCGGTAAACTCTCTTCACTGCCTCCTCCCTAACTTTCCCAATTTGTTGTGGAATCCATTTGAAATTTGCTGCCTTGAAGTATTAAATATGAGGAGTGTATTTCAATCTCATTGACGAGATACAGTTATTTATGTATTCTTGCTGAGATATGTTGGAAGGGCACATAATATGATTTTTATATATAGATGGGAAAACTGTCTCAATGATGGCACAGGGTCCTCTAAGCAGTGAGCTCCCTATTTATTTGTGAACCCTGATAATTATTTCTCAATAAGAAATCTTTTTCTCAAGTTCCAATGCCAAGGATATAGAGGCAGCAAATGGAAATTAAGTGAGTGCTTGTAAACAGAAGGCACATAAGGCTCATAGTAAATGTTTAAGGTAACTACAGCTAACTTTCACTTCCTTTCTGTGCTATTAATTAACAATAACCTTTGTTTTCTTAAAGAAATTAATGACGGGAAATAATACAATATAAGTGCTGGTGACAGTCTTAAGAAATTCACAGTGTTGTTCCTTGAACCACTTATTTTTTTCACACAAAACAAATGCACATTTTCCTTATGACGTCTCCTGGTTTCCATATTTTCATTTATTATGATTTTTCTTTCCTAGTTGGAATTTCTAATAGTGATTTTATTTTTCGCTACTTATCCATGATCAGTGACATCTTCTAGCCAAGCTTTATAATTACCAAGAAAGCAACCAATACTTGGCTGGTGTGCCTCAGTTGGTTGAGCATCATCCTATGCACAGGAAGGTCGCTGGTTCGATCCCTGGTCAGGGCACAGACCCAGGTTGTAGATTTGATCCCTGGTCAGGGTGCATACGGGAGACAACCGATCTATGTTTCTCTCTCACATCGATGTTTCTATCTCTTTATCTCCCTCTCTTTCTCTAAAATCAATAAAATATATATTTTTTAAAAATAAAGCTACCAATAAATAATTTTCAGAGTAGATTGTGTGTGATATCTATCTATCTATCTATCTATCTAAAGAGAGAAAGAGAGAGAGAGAAAGAGAGAGGTGAAAGAATGGATAAACCCAGGAAATACAGCATGAGAGGTATAAGAAGCCACCTTCATGAATATCCTATGATTGCGAGATCTTTCTGTGCAAGCTGGTGCTGTTAAATGTACATAAAATGTAGCAGGACAATGTGGAAGATGTAGCCCTGACTACACTTCCTCCTGGCACTTTGCCTCACATTGGCATTGTTAGGGTTGGTTGGCATCCCGCAACATCCAAGTTCACGGTGTCAGTGGCTTGTCTGTGAGCGTGTCTAGATGAGAAGTCATTCTGATCCTGTTAATATCATTAACAACAACAACAACAAATAACATGCTGGCAAGATTTGGGTTTGGGCTTCTGTCCTTTATCTATCCAATTTCAATTTTAAGTGTAATCAGACCAGACATACTTTTAATACTGAAAACAGGTTGGTAATAGCCATTTATTGAGCATTCACTACAAGCCATGCAGTGTACGAAGAACATGTATTATCATATTTCATTCCTTCAAATCTCTGGGAGGTATTTGTTACTACTCTGCATATTTTACAAGTGGGAAAACTGGATCTTAGGTTAATGATATGCCCACGGCCACATGGATGGAAAATGTAGAATCCAGTTTTCATGGCTTCAGTGTCTGTGCTCTTAACTATGATGCTTGACTGTCTATAGTATTGGATAGAATACACTTTATCTTTTTTAAAAATATATTTTTATTGATTTCAGAGAGGAAGGGAGAGGGAGAGACAGATAGAAACATCAATGATGAGAGAGAATCATCGATCAGCTGCCTCATGCACACATCCTTACTGAGGATTGAGCCCACAGGCTGGGCACTTGTCCTGACCGGAAATTGAACCGTGACCCCTGGATTCATAGGTCAATGCTCAACCACTGAGCCACGGCCGGCCCTGCTAGAATATACTTTAAACAATGAATCCCTTAGATTCTGTTTAAGGCATGAAATGTAATCTGAGTTGCAGTTTTGTCACCTGTAAAATGGGGATCTCATGCTCACCCTGCAGGTCTGCGATGAAGATAAAGTGAAAGAGAACATATTAAAGCACTTGGCAAATGTCTGGCACCCTGTAAACATAGGCTTGCCTTTTTCCTACACACAGATAGAAGAGGTTAACTCCAAGACTAGAGGGAAGGAACATTACTTGCTCCCAAACTCTTTAAATTGCCTGGCCTGTTCTAAGTTATAAGGATGGGAAGAGGCATCTTGTCTGAAACAGCGATGTTGGAGTAGTCAAGGTCTATCTATACAAAACAACAAAATTTCCAGAAAGTTTTTAGCCAATGTGATTTAAATTAGCAGTTGATTCTATGCTGTATTCTACTATTTTCTAATGATCTTCATGGGAGGGTTTTCTCCCTAAGATGTTTGTTAATATTGGAAGGAATATTCCTTAGGTTTTTTAGTGTCCTCTACTATTTATAGTAGTTTACTGTTACCATACCCTTTGAATAAAAAACTGGGACACAAAGCCTGACAAGTGGGCTTTTAAAATTTGTTAATTTACATGTAAAGCCTATTAACAATATACCAGTTCAATTTCATTCGTTCCACTTTTAATTGATTGCCTCTATTGAAAAGGAGAAAAAACATCCGTGAAAACTAGAGGCACTCCCAGTCCCTGGTGCAGTCCTGGGCACTCCAAACTTCTTGCTTTCCACCTAGTAATCGCCGTTTTGGAATCAAAGGGGGATTTCCAGACTTGATAGCTACAAAATAGACTTCTAGGCTGATGGAAAATGCTCCATTTCATTAAATGCTTGAAATCTCAACTCAAAGAGCAATTAGATAGCCACTGTTTTTCCTATTCCAACATTTTCATCTAAAAATAGTACAAAGAGTGTAAGACAGCAAAAGGTACTCAGGACCAGAGAGGCTGAGCCCACCAAATTTCACAGTTTCCTAATGAATGGCCTTAACAGTCTAAAACTAAATAAATCAATGGGCAATGGACTGTGTGGAAACAGAAATTCTACGGGGTGGGGAGGGGGTTCCCAAGGCCCCAGGGCTGTATTGACTCAGTGAGGACTGTTGCTGCGTAGGAAGAGAAGGCCTTTGTCACTGAGATGTTTCCTTTTGAGGGGACTGTGAGTCCCAGCTGTGCAGGCAAAAAATATTAAAGTTTGGTCACTCTCCACTCTGATTTTCAATTACCTCCCAATTGTGGATTTCCTTGCAATACTGGGACTGAGGCATTCAAGATAGTGTGGGTGACATCCAGGGAGATATAATTGTCATGAATATTTATCTAATTAAACACTTTGCTTTAATAGAAACCAAAAGCTGTTAGATATGAAAGGGGGAAATCGGCAAATCCAAAACCATACCGAGAACTGAATGTAACTAACTTAGAAACTATTTAAGACAGTAAGAGCATAGAGAATTTGAGGCTTACATAATACAGTTGAATGTATATATTTTAATCTGAGAAATAGAAAATACACATTATTTTCAAAGATTTATAAGAACTTTATAAAAACTGACATAGGTTAGACCAAAATAATCATCAGTAATCAAAAAGCAGAAATCATACAGACTACATCCTTGTACTATGATGCAATAACTGTATAAAATAGTAAAAGAAAAAAAGCCTGTAATTATTAAAATTTTAAACATTATTTTCTCAATGACTAAACTTAAAGAAATTAAATAGATTATTGCCCTCAAAAATAAGCTGTGATGTTCTAGTAATTATAGCAGAAAAATAGATTCAAAGGGCAGAATAAAGTCCAGAAACAAACACAGGTTTATATCAGAATTTAGTGTTTGTTAAAGATGGGTTTTTGAGCCAATGGGGGAGAATGTAGAATTCCAAGTGGCTGTCCATTTGGAAAACAAAATAAAGCTGTAGTACCTCTTATATTCTCTGTAAAAATAAAGTTTATCTAAATTACAAAGCTATTTTTAAGCCATCATAACATTAAAGGAAATTTAGGAAACATATGTTGTAATATTATAAAGGGAATGGCCTTCTGAGGAAGCTACAAATTCCCAGCATAAAGAAAAAGACTTTATTTATTTATTTATTTATTTTAAAAACACTCCAACATGGAAAACAACAATCTGGGGGAAATTTTGTTTGCAATATGCAATAGCCAACTGAATTGTATTCCAGATATAGAAGAGTGACTATGAGTAAATAATTGCCTATGGTGATAGACTCAATATACAGACTGAAAGGCCAGACCATATATAAAAATGGAACTCTGACCCATGACGTGCAGCAACCAGCCCAGGAAGTCAATCACCCCTGTAGCAATTGGTCCAAAACAGCCAAGACTTGATTATTAATTGACAGCTTCCCTCTTTTTTCCCCTGCTCCCATCTTTGGACCAACACAAGACAGCCAAATGTGCAGCCCTAACCAATTATATAGGATGCCTGGCTTCTGATTGGCCTGCCTACAGCTTCCCCCTGCTGACCCCCTATCAGGGCACACCTGAAGCCTTCCCCTTTACCACTGTAAAGCTGTCTCTCCTTTCCCTGACTTTGAGTCTCTGCCAAATACAAGTGATGGTGGCTGACTCCCTTGCCATAATAGCCTTTGCTTGTTCTCATTTGGTGGGTCTTCATCTATTTCCACAATGGGATCGCCATTCATTATTTTTTTCTGCATGTGAATTTATCGACAAAGCATTATGAAGGCAGATCCCTGATTTCACATTGTTTGGAGGTGGAGGGGGTGGTCTCAGGGATCAAGGATTTCTACTTTTTCCCCTAAACATATCTGTCTGATTATGTTTAGGGGGCCCTTCTGTTGTGTTCCACTCTTCCAATCCCCCCTCTGACACAGCTGTGATGGTTCTAGAGCCACTCCAGGGGACCCTATTAGGGGATAACAGAAGTAAATTAACCCAAAACTAGGACTTAGGCCACAGGGCAACATCTCGAAGTTTCTCTCTGTGATCTGGTGGAATAATGAGTCCACCGGCTAGCACACAAAGGGCTCCGCGCACTCACTTTTGTCATTTGCCCTCTCTAGAGCAGTCGATGAGCTGAGGCAGTCAGTCAGTACCTGTCTTAAACACAAGTGACGCAGGAAGGGTAACTACAACAGATCCAGGGGGAAATGTACTTAACCTGTTTAGGCTTTTTGTTTGGTTTGGTTGGGTTGGACTTAGTCTGTTTTCAAGATGTGCCAGATTATAATGCTCACTGAAAAGGGGCAGCCAAAGTCAAGTGAACTAAAAACAACTGGAGACTGAAGTCCATGTCTTGCCCTCGAAATAAAGTGATGAGGGGGCGGGAAGCAGAGTCAGGGCCATGGGAGAGAGGGACTGAGGCCTGGGAAGCCTGTTGCTTCTCAAAACCATTTCATTTGAGGAATGCAGCGTAAATGGTACGCTGAGGCTGATGCTTTGTTGGCGGTGTTTTTAAGAAAAACGTATCTGCTAGGATTCTCAGAGGTCTAGAGAGGCCCGGGCCACCCACTTTTGTTTCTTGAAAAAAGAAGAATGCAAAGACAGGAGTATGTTGTGTCAACATTTTTAATGTTCAGTCCTGCCTGTATACCTCTGTGACTGCCTACATAACGAACTTGGTGGTAATGTTTGTGAGCACAGCCTGGGCCTCAGGAGGACCAGAGAACCAAAGGCGCTTGAAGATGAGGGGCCATTCAATTAAGATAGTACATGTGATCATATTTAGGGGTTATTTCTTTTCCACATTGCTAATTCTCTAATTAGCACAGATATTCTCATTTTTTAATGTTTTTATTAGTTTTAGAGAGTGGATGGGAGAAATAGAAACATCGATGCATGTTTTTGAGCAAATTTTACTCAGTTCAGATAATTTATTCTGGAAAGTAGAAATGCTAGATAGATAACATTCTAATTCCAAAATATTATCACAGATGTCAGTGACAAAGCTACTATGAAATAACTATAAATTCTTGGAAGGCAAACTCAAAGTAATTTATTTCCCATAGAATCTTGGTGAGTTGTAGTTAGTAATTTATGAAGATATTTTCCTGAACCAGAACATTGTAGTCCAGTGAATAATAACCAAGTAGCAAAAAATATTGAAAAACAGCTTACAAACTAGTGCAGAAAAGAACTTTTAGGAACTTTCCAAGTAAAGGTGACTTGGAAAAATTATGGACTCATGCCATGAGGCCCTGAGAGTTTTAATCTTCTGCTTTCAATGTATTTATAATGATTTAATGAATTAACTACAATAAATTATGTCTTGCCTCTTATTTACCTATTTAACTAAAGGCTATATCTAAAAGGAGAAATCTCCTTGAGGTTACTTCTAACTGAAAATATAGTGATGGAGTTTGGGATATTTTCTTACTGACCAATATTTCTGATTTACATTAGTCCACATTTGTTAGTGGTCAAAGAAGGACTTCTCTAAGATAAGAATTGGCATTAGTTCTAAAATATGCCTATCCTACTTTCCTCCAGCCCAGATAAGACCCAAGTTTACTGCTGTGTTGGGGTTTTTCCCAGATCCCATGTTGCCCAGAGAGGACAAGATCTTTTCTCTGGGAACAGGTCTGAGAACTGTGGCTCATATAAAATATCATTCATGTTTGTATCACCCACATAAGTATCCTTCAAATAAAGGAAAAAGCTTAACTTTCAAGCATCAAAGTAAAATCATCATTTTAATTTCTCCATGAAACAACAGGGTCTTTCAGACTCTAAATCCCTGCCCTGTTTCCTCTTAAGCACGTAGCAGATTGGCGTCATAGAAAGAGGAGTGTTACGGCTAAGTTGTGTACCCCAAAATTCATGTGTTGAAGGTCTACTAAGTCCTAAAACCTCTGAATGAGATGATATTTAGATATGTTTTTAAAGAGGTAATTAAATAAAATGAGGTCGTGAGGATAAGCCCTAATCCCATATGACTAGTGTCCTTATAAACAGAAGAGATTAGGGTGCAGACAAGTTACAAAGGAAAGACCACGTGACTACCAGGGAGAAGAAGACAACCATCTCCCAGCCAAGGAGAGAGGCCTCAGAAGAAAGCAACCCTGATGACATCTCGATCTCAAACGTCTGTCTATCAATAGAATAGAGAAAATAAGTTTCTGTTGTTTAAGCCCCCAGTCTGTGGTACTTTGTTATGCAGCCCAAGCAGACTAATACAGAGGATAAGACTTAGATTCATGACCCAGTCCTGCACTTGACTTGAACAAATTACTTAAACCCTCAAAATATCAGATATATTTCCCCTAAAGGGATATAATGCTTTCATCAAAACCTCCTAACAGTTTTATGGTGTTAAATTCTGTGACTACATGGCTGACTCTAAATACCTCCTGCCTTGTCCCTAAATCTATATTCAAAGTCATCTGCGGCCTCATATCTAACAGACATCTCAGGTTTAATGTAGCTAAAACAGAACTCCTAGTCTTTTCCACAAAAACTGAATTCTCCTCTGTAAGTAGGAACTCTAGCATTCTCTTTGCTAGGGTCAAATTCATGGAGTCTTGCCTGACTCCTCTTTTTCTGATGCTCCACATCAAATCCATTGCCAAACCCTGTCAGCTCTCTCTACCTTCAAAACATGTCCATGTTCATGAATTGAGAGAAAGATCAATTAAACTGAATATAAAGTACAGAAATTGATATACTTTAAAAAAAACACAGTGAACACAAAGGACAAATGAAAAATGTCAAGACAATATTTGAAACTTATATCTCAGATAAAGGGCGAATATTCCTGATATACAATGAATTTTTTGGAATAAAAATCTTGTAGAAAGCTGAGCAAGAGATATGAAAGATGATTCACAAAAGGAATCTAAAAATGTCTCTTAAACATATGAAGAGATGTTGCATTTCATAATAAGTAGAGTGCAAATTAAAACTATACTGACAGTATTTCTCACTCACCGGATTGGCAAAATTTCAAAAGCTTGACAATACCGCCTTTTGGTGAGGCTGTGGGGAAACAGGCACTCTCCTCCATTGCTGTTCAGGATGTAAAATGATGTCTCCCTATGAAGGACAATTGGCATTACCTAACAACATGACATATGAATTCACTGTTGACCCAGCGTCTCACATCTAGGATCTTGTCCTGAAGATACACGGTCATCAGTACAAATACACATGCACAAAGTTACTCATTTGCAGCATTGCTTGTAAGTGTAAAACACTGGAAGTTTCCTAAATGCTTAAGCAAAGGAAATTTTTTGGATATATTATTGAACTATACAGTGGAATACTGTACAGCTATAAAAAAATGAGAAGGCTCTCTATGAACCGATAATTTCCAAGAGATATTATTAAGTGGAAAAGCAAAGTACAAAGGACCATATATAGAATGCCAAAATTTTCATAATAAAGAAGAGAAAATATGCATCTGTTTTCTTATCATTACAAAAAAAATAAACAAAACACACAAGCACAATATACCCAGAAAAGAAAGAAGTTAATAGCCAACAAGAGTAATGGTGTTAGAACAGATAGAAGAGGAGAAGACACCTCTCCAAGAATATCATTTTGTATGGTTTTGATTTTTTAAAGCCTTTTTGAAAATCAAATCAAACCAAATCAAATAGGACAGAAAAATTGACACTGAAACAAATGAATCAAACTGTAGCTCAAATGCATATCCCACAGAAGGGAAGGAAGCAAAGAAGGAAGGGAAGAAGGAAAGGGGTTGCCAGATTTAGTAAGAAGAAAAAGGACACCCAGTTAAATGTGAACCTCAGATAAATAACAAATAATTTTTAGTATAAGGATGTCCCATCCATATACCCCCCCATCCTCGTCCCCCTCCTTCCTTATCTCTATCGCCTCCTCTTGTACCGCTCACTCACTCAGCTCCTGACACGTAGACCTTCCTGCCGTTCCTTACACCTGCCAGGCAGCTCCCACCTCGGGCCTTTGCACACGCTTACAGAGGTCACTCTTATTGAGAGATTTTGCCTTCCTACCACACTCCTTTTTTCCTCCTACTTTGACATATTGTTGTCTTTTCTAGCACTTACTAGAAGATATATATATATATGGTGTGTGTGTGTGTGTGTGTGTGTGTGTGTGTGTGTGGGGTGTGTTTTATGTTTGTGATGATCTAGCACTTACTAGAAGATATATATATATATGGTGTGTGTGTGTGTGTGTGTGTGTGTGTGTGTGTGTGTGGTGTGTTTGATGAATTTGATGAATGAAGGAATTACTGGTATTGTTGGGCCAGTTGAATGAGTACAGATGTGAAGCCCCTGACACTGAGCAAATGTTATTTTTCATTCCTACTCCCCCATCTTCACATGTAGAGATTTCCTCTTTAAAGCCTAGAACCTAAAAACCAGTCAAGAAATTCTGCAAAAATAGTGCAACAAGAGGTGTTCTGCCCTCAAGCTCTTTGCAACTCATTAACTCTGCTTCCAGAGCCTTGAGGAGCTATTTTTCTTCCAACTACAGCTCTTCCATCTAAAATGGTAATCCCAGGATCATTTTGCACTTTTTCCCCCGTACAAGGGTGTGAAGGTCACCCAGTTAGCAAACTCTTCAGTTGATGCAAAATGCATTTGGAAGCAGCATCTAAGGCAATATAAAAGTGAAGATGAATTGAAGTTATTTATATTCAGTAAAGCTGTGTTAGAGAAGTAAGGCAAGAAAAATGCATCTCTCCAGCAGGGATGCTTTGTGTGTGGTTAAGAAATACCCATGGGCCACCAACCACCAACTAAGATTACAGCCTCACTTCTTCCCAGAAGCAGCAGGGCCTGGCCACAGGCAGGATAATGAGGCATATGCCTACATTTATATATACATATATAAACAATTAATCATAGCATTAAAGTGATAAGCAATGGGAAAATAAATATCCAATTGATTTTTTATTTTACAATTTAGTCTTGTTTAAATTTGAATTACAGAGTAGAGAAGCATTTTTTTTAAATATTTTTTATTGATTTCAGAGGAAAGGAGAGGGAGAGAGAGAAACATCCATGAGAGAGAATCATGGGTCGGCTGCATCCTGCACGCCCCCTACTGGGGATAGAGCCTACAACCCAGGCATGTGTCCTTGACCGGAATCGAATCCAGGACCCTTCAGTCTGCAGGCCAACGCTCTATTCACTGAGCCAAACTGGCTAGGGCTAGAGAAGCATCTTAATCTTTTCTGGGCTTCAAAGTCATTTTGCCCTTAGACAAACATTCAGCTTATTTGCAAATTTAAACTCCATCCTCCACTGGTCTAAACCTTACCTTTCCCAGTAATATCTTCTCCTCTGACCCAACAGAAAAACTGGAGTATCTTGAAGCTTCTACCAGCTGGAGAGAATCATGACATTATTCCAAAATAAAAATACTCAGCCTTTGTAACTTTATTTTGAGGGTGGGGGTCACAAATGGTAAAGAAAAAGCATGAACATTTGATTCCCTTAGTATACAGATATAGCTTGTGTTGACACCCTTGATGTAAGTCTGTGTGGAAATATAACCATAGGGGTTTATAAGTGGTACGACAGACTCCAGTGGCATTGTATCCACATAATGGGACAACATAATGGGACAGAACCACCCCACAGCTTTTTTAAAAAAGAATCTTATTTTCACTGACAGTTTGGGTTACTCAATGTCATTGTTCTAAAAGTCATTGTAAATCTAACAAATAAAAATTTAACAAAAATTTGAACCATGATCTTCATGATTTAAAGATTTAACTTTTAATCTTTTTATAATAGACTCTGTTCAGGCAATCAATTTGGATTGCCCATAATAATGTTTTCTCTTTCCAACTCAAATGAGTTTTTATATCATTTAATAACAGTGTTTTTCATACTCCTCCTAGTCATGAAATCAGTTTAGTGGGTCATAACAAGTAGCTTCTTGATAAAATAGGTAGAAAATATCAGAGTATATCTATAGGAAGGAAAATTATTTTTTAGAAAGCTTTTGCCTCAGAAATATGTAACTGTGTCTCTGTAGTCTGACTAGGTGTTGGGCTCACTATAAAATGTCCTTACTGTGGATTGCAATTTTAAAAAAGTTTTGGATATACTATTTGCACTTACATAAGCATGATAACAAAATCTAATTCTCATATTAACTGAAAAAAGACACCAGTAATTATGACTGTTTCTCCAGAAAAACAGATGCTTTCCTATGAAGAAAATATGTTTCTGACTTCTTGAAAATCAAATCCCTAACTATAAAAGCTGAAGGGTGGGGGAAAAAACCAACATATTTACTTAAATAAACTTTTAAACTAGGATTTATGATGACTGGACTTTGTTGCCATTTTGATGACTAATTTGAGAATTTTTATTATAATAAAATGCAGATAAACTTGTTGGGATTTAAAAATATTAAAAGAGGCCTTTCCAGGGCTTATTTCATTATGACAAAAACCATGATGCATCCTAAGTGGGGGGATGACATCTCTGGCATCTCGATGGGTGATATCAAAGGCGGGTACTCGAATGGTGCTGCCCTGGCCGTTACCCTGGTCTGGAACCTTCAGTGGCTGCATGTGCTGTGATTCCTCAGAGAATCGGGCCATGGAGGAGAGCAGCTTGGATGTCCGTGGAAGCCCACATCAGCAGACAAAGAATCCAGCTTGGGAGCTGCTCTGGGACTAAATAAAAAACCCGAGAAGTTGCCCATGTACATTTACCCTAGGGATACTCTAGAGGTAGGAATGGTCCAGGGTGTTCCTTGAGACTCACAGAGATGACCCCCAGACTTCTAAAACAGCCTTGTGTGTTGGGGGCCATCACCTCTGCCAGCCTGGGATATAGTGTTCTGACGGACCATTCACCTATTTTGTCCTCATTTGCCAGCATTTTGGGAACACATTTGTCTTTATCTCACACCAAAGAACAAGATAGATTTATTCTGTTACTTTTCATTCTTTTATTGAATGCCACTTTTTTTTTAAATAGAAAATTGGCATGGAATGTGATACGTTAGTAAGAAATATACAGTTGACAGAAGTATTTGCATCTTGATTTAATGCTTTTGGGAAAAGTCTTGGTGTAAAAATTAATCTTGTCCATTAATAAAAATATTTGAAACTCATTGACCAGCCTTGGGAAACCTTGACAAGTCATTTAAAAATGGCACAGACTATAAATGGGAAATAGAAAATGTTGTTTTTGCTGGGAAGGACTTTAAAAAAGTAAAGCACTCCTAAAATTTATTTCACAGCATCTAGATAGTTTTGCTCGCATTCTCTCTTGCAAACAGTGGTGTAAGTTTAAAAGCTAAGTTCCTAAGCCCAAACTCAATAAATAAACCTTCACCAGAGAGACCCCCGTGAGACAAGATGGTGTAAATATTAAAATTATAACAGTGGTTGCCGGTAGTTTCACATGTTTCTCCTGAGAATGGGGCCTGCTTGCTGTAGGGCTTCCTGGAGTCCTGGTGTTGGAAAGAAAGCCCAGCTTGACAACCACAGAGCATGTTTACTATGGTAAATGGAATAATGGCCCTCACAGATGTCCACATTCTAACCTCTAGGACCCAGGAATATGCCAGTTTACATAGCAAAATGGATGTTGCAGAAATGATTACATTAGGATGGGAAGAGTATCTTGATTTATAAAAGGGACACAGGAGGAGTCAGTCAGAGAGAGAAAAGTTGAGGAAAGGGGTTTTCCCCTTAAAACTTGCATTGGAAACAGCCTGGCCAACACCTTGAGTATACGCCCAGTAAGACTTTTTGAATTCTGACCTCCTGAAGAGTAACAGAATAAATCTATCTTGTGTTAGTCACTAGGCCTGTGGTATTTATAGCAACAATAGGAAACTAATACATTTACCAAACTCCTAAAAAAAGGGGGGGTGGGAGGATGAAGAAGGGGAGTCCCTTCTATCACTTTTACTTTGGGGAGAATGTGTTTGGTTCTTAGAACAGCTACAAGGTTACCCCACCCCAATCCCAATCCAAAATACGCCTTTGCCTGAGCACTTGTTCATTAGTTGGGAGTTATTTATTATTTTTTAAAATATGTTTTTATTGATTGTAGAGAGGAAGGGGGAGAGAAACATCAATGAGAGGAAGAAAGAAACTTTGATCAGCTGCCTCCTGCAGCATGCCCCCTCTGTCCCCTACTAGGCATCCAACCCACAACCCAGCATGTGCCCTACCAGGAATCAAACCGGCGACCTTTGGGTGCAACCAACTGAGCCACATCGGCTAGGGCAGAAAATAGAGTATGCAAAATTTTCTTACTCACCCAAGTAACCTGAAAGTTTTCATGATAAAAAGTTTCTTGACATAACATCTCAGAAAAAGTACAGTTTTAGAGAGATAGAAATACATAATAAACTGAATAAATGCAGGTGATACATTTACTAGAACATGTTTAAACTACTGAATTTTTATAAATACACTAGAGGTTCGGTGCATGAAATTTGTGCACTCAGAGGGGTCCCTCAGCCCGGCCTGCACTCTCTTGCAGTCTGGGAGCCCTCACGGGATGTCTGACTGATGGCTTAGGCTTGATCTTGGCAGGGAGTGGGCCTAAGCTGGCAGTCGGGCATCCTTAGCACTGCCATGGAGGCAGGAGAGGCTCCTGCCACCGTCCCTGCACTCACCAGCTGTGAGTCCGGCTTCTGGCTGAGCAGAACTCTCCCTGTGGGAGCGCACTGACCACCACGGGGCAGCTCCTGCGTTGAGCGTCTGCCCCCTGGTGGTCAGTGCATGTCATAGCAATCGGTCATTCTGCTGTTCAGTCGATTTGCATATTAGAATTTATTATAAAGGATCAGGCCTCCATGAATGCTATCTTAATTTCTAGGATTTCTCAGACTCATCTTTGCTTACTTTGGTTCACGTAGAAGTTTTTAAAGCAGGAAAAACAAAGAGGATGGATTCTCACTGTTTCTCTTTTTTAGATCTCTACCGTATTACCAGGTTATTTTCCATATTGGGTCATATTTACTACTTACTTTGGATGGAATAAGGTGATTCAGTTGAAGTCCAAACTGATCACATCTCAACAAATTTAGCTATTTTAAATCAAAACTTGTTAAAATATTTTCTCCATCATTAAAATTTTAAGAACAAATCTATGCTATCAGAGACAGTTATTCTCTAAATGTTATTTCTTCCTTTCTATTTTAGAATTTATCACTAAATAAAGACCCCTTCTCAGCACCTTATCCACTGATATTAGTGACACTTCAAACTAGGAAGGGTACACTATAAATGCCATGTGCTTTTGATGATCTATTAATGTTGGACTTTCATATCTCCCAAAAAAACATATTAAGAAGGAAAGGGAATATCAAATTCTCTAGGGCAGTGGTTGGCAAACTGCGGCTCGGCAAACTGCAGCTCATGAGCCACATGCAGCTCTTTGGCCCCTTGAGTGTGGCTCTTCCACAAAATACCGACTTCTGCCTTCTGCGCATGGGCCACGAAGTTTCAATCGCACTGTACGTGCATGCCTGCATGTGGTATTTTGTGGAAGAGCCACACTCAAGGGGCCAAAGAGCTGCATGTGGCTCGCGAGCTGCGTGTTTGCCGACCACTGCTCTAGGGTTTGATATTTTTGCAATTATCTCAATAAGGCAGATATTTCTTCAGGTTCAGTGAAAGGGCTCAAAAAACAAAGAGAAATCCTGTAAAGTCAAATTTGCATAAGATCTGAAATATGAAAGTTTGAATTCAAGAGCTTGCAGGAAAACATCGGTTACTATCTCATCTTATCCTGGCTGTAGGTTTCTTTGTTGGAGGTCAAGTTAGCCCCAGTGTAAAATACAGCTGGAGGTACAGAAAGTTCACACATGAGAGTAGTCACCCTAAACACTTGCAAATAAAAAAGGGCCATGCAGCAAGCTGGCAGTGAAGTGAGAAACCACCTCTCAGAGAAAGGTCAAGAGATGATGTGTTGTGAAAAATCTCCAGGGAACCGTCACTTTCTTAAAAGGAAAATGACAAAAGTGACAAATTCCAGAGAATCTAAGAACAAAGGATGAAGGGAGAAAAACATAGAACCATCTGCCTTCTTCCTCTGAGACCCATTCAAGGTCATTTCCCCAGGACCCCTTAGGAGTTCTCCCCTAAGGAACAAAAGAAGAAACCCTTGTCCCAGATTATTGTTAACCTGGAAGAGGTGCCTCCTGGTGGGTGAAGCTGAGAAGACAGAGGTCTGGGTTCTCTGAGCTGGCAGCCCAGGGCCCCAGTCTTACTACCCACACTCCTTGAGAACTGTCATTCAGTATTAAACACATACCCCCTCCATAATGGTCTCCTGGCAATAATAAACAGGCTTAAATCCTCATATTCAACACACAGACACACATACACAGAGACACACTTATGCACATGTGCACACACAAACACGCAATAGAGTTAATAAGCCATTTTCCAATTGGGGGCAACTTGCCATGTCACAGGCAGAGGATCCTTTGTCTCTCCTCGCCCCCCCCCCCCCCCCCCCCCACCCGCATTCTTTTCTTTTGTCCTCTTCCATTTTCCCACTCCCCTCAGTGAGCTTTAAAGGTATAGGGGGAGCATGCAAAGCACGGATTTGCACCGCTGATAATATTCCGCGATTGAAGAGATTCTCAAGCCTTACCCTGTATTGTGCCTTTAGGTATTTTGAGAAACAATGCACCACCTCGAGTCAGAGAGCCCTGATTTGGAATCAAATGTAAACTGAACTGAGAAGAGTTCTGAATGTTTTTCGAGTAAATATGCAAACCTCTCTTCCAACCAGCTACTCTAGCCTCAAAGAGATAGACTTGAAAAGCTTCTCTTTAGAGAGTAAAATATGTACTATCTGTCCAGCGATGGAAATTCTTTGCTTTAAATATCTCCAAATTTGGAACATAGAAAATATACAGATATTCATCATTTAACTACTCTAAGATAACTTTATATATTTGGGGCTTTAATCATATCTTTTAAAAGCCTTTTTAAAGATACTTGTTTTTGGCGAAAGCACTAAAATACAATGTCATTCTGCAACAGCAGTTTCCCATCAGATGCTTTTTACTTTAAGTTGTAAAAACAGCGTTGATTGCACGGCCACACACTGCTGAAGAGCTCTCTGCATCATAAAAGGATTCGGAGCTTCATTTGTTATCCTCTAAATTATCTATCCTACAGTCGCTAGTGGCATAATGTAAACTAAACAACCTTTCCTACCTATACCAATAGATATTATAATAAAATAATTCAGAAGTTTTCTGAAAAGTATGATTTGGTGGATTCCTAATCTAAAACAAATCTTTTTGTCTCCCAATACCCCTCCCCCCCAGAACAAAGGCTGACTGTGTGCCTGCCTCAATAGTTTTGTCCCATCCGGCACCTAGAATAGCACTGAAAGAGATTAGACAAATGACAGGGATGCAAGCAGGTCTGAATTTCATCACCAAAGAGCAAAACTCTGAGGCACCACGACTGTGTTTTGTTTCTCCCGTTGCATCACACAGAGGTATTTGTGTTTCCCTCCTGGGAAATAACAAATAAACTTCAGAGAGACAAGCCTATTAGTGTTCACCGAGCTAACCCCACAGTCTGTCACAGTCAGAGCTAACGTAATTTGCCTAACATCAAAGTTTATGTCAGTTTTAAAATTGAATTTGAGGTCCAAATTCTCGTGGTGGTGACCACAATTGCTTCAGCCAAGTGAGAACAGGGAGCCGATAGTATTTCTGTGATCTGAAACTGAGGGTCAGAGTGTTGAAAACATGGGTACTGGCTTCAAGATTTTCTAATTCCACTGCAAAAAAGAGGATCAACTCTTGAGGCTGATGCAATACATGATATGTGAAAGTTTAAGCTCATCATGAAGGGAAATTAATGTAAAATGTACTCAGCTGGCTTTTTGGACTGGGAAGAACTTTAGTTAGAGTCTCCTATACTCGCATGTGTAGTGTTTGATAGAAGACAGTAGTGCTGGATTTGATATCGGTCTGTGTCTAGTTCCTTACAACTGTTGGCACAGTCTGGACTGAATTTATGCATTGAATTATGTAAAAAAAAAAAATTCAAAGGATTTGAGTTTTGCCATTATTTTTAAAACTCTTTTTTTATTGGATTTATTGGAATCAGAAAATATAAGCTTCATAGACTTTTATATGGTCCAAAAATGTCCCTTCTGACATGTGTTTACAGACCTTGTCACTCCCTATCAAGCGATGGAATCTATGTCCCTTCCCCTTGAAACTGTGGGCTCCTGACAAACAGGAGCAATGATACGTTATTTTTGTTGTTTTAAGCCACTAAGTTTTGGAGTAATATGTTACTCAGTTATTAGATAACAGAAAAAAACTTTTACCTTCTTCTTCATTAAGGACCTCTTTAATAAGGGGCCTTGCAGTGGGTCTGCATCGTCTATTCTCCCTCCGTCTCTCTCCTTCCACGTCAGAACAACCAAGTACTCATCATTCTCCCAGGTGGGAGGAATGGTGGATGCTGAGGGTGCATAGCTGTGTCCCTTTTCAGGCATTGCCCTCAGGGAGATAGGCTAAGGCTTTGGTTCCAACAGTATCAGCTCAACTTCTTCCTTTGCTCAGTCTGGCTTCCTTCCCTCCCTTACAGGTTATTCCTGAGTGTCTGCCTCCATAACCTACTGCACACAAATCTCCGTCTCAAGGGCAGTTTCCAAATAACCTGAACAGGCCTCCATCAAAGGCTAATTGCCATCAGAAAAAAAAGGTGAAGTCAGCTCTGAGATACTATAATTCCCTGGGGGTCTCAATAGACAGCAATAACAATTAGAGATACACTGGTTCTTGCAATGACATGAAAAACGTTTGTAATCAACTGATTATTACCTGTAGACTGAGATGGTTTCCCTGACAGTCTTTAAGGTACCCTTTACTCATTCTGACACTTTCAGGACATGATCAAATTTGTCTGACCAAAACTATTTTGGCCTTAGGAAGTTTTGACATTATGATGTTTCAGAAGAGAGTGTCTTTAAAATAAAACACTGTAGCCCTGGCCAGTGTGGCTCAGTTGGTTGAGTGTCCTCCCCTGCATTGAGAGATGGCCAGTTCGATTCCTGGTCAGGGCACATGTCCTGGCTGCAGGCTCAATCCCCAGAGGGGGGGCCTACAGGAGGCAGCCAATTGATGTTTCTCTCTCTCCCTCCTTCTCTCTCTAAAATCAACAAAAACATATTTAAAAAAATAAAAAATATTTAATGAGCATTAGCAATGGAACAATTGAAACAAGACCACAACCCATTCCTAAATCTTAGTCCTGGATATACAGCAGAAATTGAGTTAATATCTGCATGTTCTAGGGGGGAAAAAACAACTTTCTACAGCAAAGCTTATGAGATTTAAAGGTGCCTAGTTCCATTTTTCCTGAAAGAAAATTGTTTCATTTTTCTTATTTGCTGTTTCATCTCTTATTTTATCCAACAGTCATCTTCCAGAAGTGACTTATTTCTTCACAAAAAACTGTGGGGGCGGGGGGGGGGGAGACTGAGTTCAGAGATTATTGCTAGAGGCTGATGGTATGGGGACAGTACAGTGATTTAAAGCACAGGACATTATTTTTCAAACCAGGTCCTATTTTCTTCTTCAGGCATTTTATAATTAATTCATGAAGACAAGCTTCAAGCTTGTTTTCTCACTTGACTATCCTGTGTTTGCAGGCTCTTCGATACTTGACATGAACACAGTTCCCAACAGGAACTACTAATTTCTCATTTTTCCCAAAGTCTTCTTGAGGCCATTACAGCACTAAACACAATAGCCAGGCTTCCCAATAATCTGCACAGCGTCATATTGAATTGTTCTATACCACATTACCAGCTTGGGAAGCAAAATTAGGTACCATTCTTTTTGATATTCAAATTAAGTTACCCTATCTCTCAGTCTACCTGTGGAGAAAAGTATTTCTTCCATCCTGGGGTCTTCATTCCCAAAAGAGGTCTCGACACATGAAGGTGTTTACTCAGTCCAATGGGTCTGTTTTGATTACCAGCTCTTCAGAAGAGAAAATGGAACAAGCACAGTACTCTGTTAGAGTATTAGTCCATTTAAGCTGCTATAACAAAAATAGACTGTGTGGCTTAGACATCAAACATTTATTTCTCACAGTACTGAAGGTTAAGAAGCCAAGGTCAAGGCCCTGGCAGATTTGTCTGGTGAGGGTCTGATTCCTAGCTCATGGATGGCCAAATTCTTGCTGTATCCCTGCATGGTGGAAGTATCCCAGGGTTCTCTTTTATAAGGCCACTAATCCCATTTATAAGGGTTCTACCTTCAATACCTAATCACCCCCCACAAAGGCCCTATCTCCAAATATCACACTGGGGATTAGGATTTCAACATATGAATTGGGTGGGGAGGGGGTGTAATATAAACATTCAGTCTGTAGCAGTCAATCTTCAGTTGTGGTGGTTATTACCACTATGCTGAATAGTCCTTATCTGCTGAAGAGAGCACTGCACATCTGCCAGCAATGCTGACCTCATAGGAGTTTCTCCCCATTCAGGAGAGCAGCATTGGTGCCTTGTTCAACTAAGATTGCTCTCAGCCCCACAGCTCTCTAGAGACACAGCTCTCTATCCTATCCACAAACTCAGTCACCATCCCAAGGTCCCCATGAGGCTAAAGAAGCTGGGCCAGAGGTGTCCAATCATCCAACGATGTTCTGCCCAGAATTGCATTCCTCCATCCAAACACCACTTACTACCAGGGCTCAATGAGGGGAATCTCCTTGGGAAACGAGTGCCCATGCTACTTCACCCAGGGGCATCGGAGTAGCCCAGGATCCACAGAATCCATGATGCTGCCAACATAGCCCAGTTGCCTCAAAGCCAAGGGAAGGTCAGCACTACACTGGGTCTCTCCTTCTTTCAGCTCAGTGCCCATCGAGTTCCTGACCCAGCATGATTCTCAGCATTCTGACTGTCTCATCTCCAAAGCCTACCATCAACAATCAAAATACAGACCCAACGTCCCAACACACATAGGCTTGATTTCCCATTACATATCGGTCAGGGGTAGCAGGAGTCTTAAATAGTATCATTACACAGTATTTCTCTGATTCAACTCCACTAGGTCTGGGGGGACTTCTCCCCTCAAAAACCAGCTTCATGTGTCTAGGAGTTTTTACCGCTCCATGAAGCACTTCTTTCAGCTTTCACTTCTCTCAGTATTCACAGCTGTTACTGCTGCTCACCAGGGAGCTGTTTCCAGTCATGGCTGACCCCAAAGCATTACTTCCAACTGTAACCCATCATCAGTCACCGTTGACAATGCCCATGAGAGGCTCATGCCAGAGTGCTGCCACTGCGGCTCCTACTTGGCCAGGACATTAACATATGATAAGACCGCTGGTTGTTCCCAGCAAAGCTGAGCACACTAAGGGAGGTGTCTTCCATCAGTGCTGACTCTGGAGGCCTGGATTGCTGGCACCTCATCTCCAAGAGCACTTAAGCTTTTGCCTCATCTTACCTCAGCCCCTCCCTGGGACACAGGCCAACCCCCTGGGGGCAAATACCCATCCACTCTGTGCTTCCTCAGAGCTCACTGTGCTATACAGGCAGCATGACTCACTTGGCTTTCAGGGCATCTTCTTGCCTGGCGAAGCCCTGGCCTTACAGGGCAAGGAGCCGGCAGGCCCCTCCGCTGGTCCTCCAGACAAGTTCACACACGCCTGAACCCTGGGGTGAACAGCTCAGCCTCCCGATGCAGCTTCTGCTACCAGCATGTGGCCACATTTCCTTCAGGGATTAGGATGACTAATGGCTGTGGGCTCAGAGCCTCCAGATAGAGGTTGTTTCAAGGAGCGGGTGCTGAGGCTCCTTCAACAGGACCACATTATACACTAAAGCTCAATGTGAGGGGTGGGGAGCCACCAGAAAGTTTCCTGAAGAGAAGGAGGAATGTGTAAGGGCCACAGCTCAGTTATGCTATTTTTATTTCTCCCCAGTTTCATCACTGAATACCCCTTTTTTTATCCTTTAGGGCTCACATTTTCCCTCAACAATGAACACTATTGCATTTATTGTGTGAAGAGAGAGACCCTCCAAGAGAGAAGATGTCAGTTTTAGGATGGCCTCCTCCACAGTCCCAGGGTTTTAGAGCACCGTAAGTTTCTTTGAGGGAAAAATTTAAACTTTCTAAAATCCATGCAAGGGAAACTGTCAGCTCTAGTCCTAATTAATTAAGTCAATTAATTAATGTTAACTCCCCACAAACACTGCCAAAAGCCAGCTCCAGATTAAGAGCTGGACATGCATTATACTTTGACCTCTTGTTGCCAGTTGAGTACCTGGCAGATTTGTGGAAAGTAGCTTGTGTGCTAATCCAACAGAAATGAGTATTAACTTGCAAGGAAGGAAGGTAGAGAGTTCAAGGACAATCTCAAGCATTTAAAGTTTAGGACTTTTCACCTTTTTTTCCTCCCTCTGCTCCTATTTGCAAAGTTTCCATCCTTTTTTCACACACACAAGTATATCTTAAGTCACTTCGGTATCATCTTCTCATGGGGATGTGTCTGGGATGAATGACTACTTCGATATCTGTCTGATTTTAGTATTACCTCTCTCAGCTCACCTTACCTTCCTTTCAGATGTTGCAAAATTTCACTGTGATTCTGTTGCAAAGCCCCCAATTTAGAGCCGGCACAGAGGAGTACAGAGCAAGTCACTGGCTGTAAGCGTTGGATGCCCACATTGGGAAAAAGGTAGTTTTGTCATTGGTGGAGTACCAGGCTAGTGGGAGTGCCTACTATGATCCTCCAGCCCTAAGCCTTTCCCATCAGGTTGACACAAGCTCAGGGCCTGAGATTTCTTCTCTGCTTTCCATTGTCTAGATTCCTCTGTGAAAAGGTAATCTCGAGTCTAAGCAAGTATCATTCTTTTCTACCTTCTTAGAGGTGGGTTTGTTAGACTACTTTCTCAGATGAGTAAGGGGAATGGGACACAGGGCAGGAAAGTTTAAGAATCGGGGCTTCCGTAGAGAGGTTTTAAGAATTAAAAGAAGAGGAACACCGCTAGGTGAACTGGGAAGAAGGAACCAAACAAATGGAATATCTATTATGTACCATAACAACCCAATTAAATGAGGATTAAGTTCACCCCTCGCCCCCAAAGTAGGTACATATTATTCTTGGATTTTTAAACATGAGGAAACTGAAGTTAGGGAAGTTAATAATTTGTCTCATTACTGGCTATGGAGCCAAGATTCCAAGTCAGGACAGCCTAATCCCTCTGCTGTGGTACCTCCCTGGAGTCCGATCCATCACTTACATCATTTTCCCAGGGAAGCCAGAGCTGGTAGAGGCCCCACCACCCCTTAGCCTGGGGAGGATGGTTTCAGAGCTCCCTCTGCAGAGGCCTGGAACTGTCCCTGCTTCTTAACCTGCTGGTTGGGAGTTGCTGAGAGTTTAGCTGGATGTGTCTTAAACCAGATGCCTATAATAATAATGAAAGATAAGTAGCACAATAACACCGTAATAATACGGTATTGAGGGCTTGCACTGTGCTGGACATGACGCTGAGCACTTTACGGACACCGTGCCTGTGAGACTGTGAGGTAAGCAAATGCTGTCACTGCTCATTGACATTTGACCATTTCCTTGGAACCGTAACAGCACGCCATCTCGGTGTGTGTTCAAGTCATAGAACCAGCTCATTAACTGATCTAGAAACCAATTTCGCTTTATTTTTCTCTGCCTGTTAAACTCCCTCACCTGTTCTCTCCTGACCCTGAAATGAAATCTTAGAGATGTCTTTGGTTTCTAGTAACACTTGGATAATAAAAGTTCTCTGCTCACCTTCAAACTTCATTGAGTCCAGTCCTGCTCAAAGTTACAGAGTTCAGTCTGTTCTCATAGAGTAACAACATTCCAACCTCATTCAAACTTCCCTCCCCATCACTCTAGGACGGTCTGCTCCACCCTGGAATGCTGCCGGGAGGAAGGGGGAGTGATGATGGGCCTCTCTGCTCTTGTCAGCTCCTCTCCCCCAGTTAGTTTCTAGTCCCTGTGACTAGGCCCAGGGGTAAGTTTAGGGAAAAGGGGACAGGTGTAAATTGGTGTCAGTGCCCTTTAGGTATGAGGAAATGTCTGAGGTTGGCTTTTATTCTTGTGGGGCACTTCCTCAGAGAACCCAGCTGTGACCTCTGGCCACAGTGCCCTTGAACAGGCAGTGCCTCATTCCGGCTGGCCACTTAGCACCCCTCAACCTCTGGGCTTCATACACCATACCTCTGTTATCTGTAGGTCTCTCCTCTATCCCTCCATCCTCATGGACAGGCTTGCTCTCTGCTGGGAGGCCCACGTCCAATCCATGGAAAACAATCACTTTTGCCTGCCATTTCGTTCACTCCCAAGAAGACACCCTCTCCCTTTGCTCCACCAGCTCCTGGCTGACCTGGCCTCAGAGTCCAGCCCAAGGATGGTGTGTGCCCCATACAAGGTTAAACTGTGTCAGTGGCTCCTGGAGGCTCCTCTCGCTTGGCTTAAGGGGTAACACTCCCCCCTTCCCCGAGCAAGATCCGGGGTGAGGAAGTCAGGGTGAAGCGAAATAGCACAGCTCTCCAAACTGCCTCCAAAGAAAACATCTCTGAACCCTGGTCAGTTTCACAGAGCTCCAGCTCTCTTCTTAGCACACCCCGCAGATGGGAAACATCTTCGGCACCTCATGTTTTATTCTCAGGAGGCTCAACCGAGACAGAGGGAAGCTTTTGAAGTTCTCCTACACTCCAGAAAGGGTGCACTTGAACATTCGCACCCTTTCCTTCCACCACAGACACCTTCTGGGAAACTCTGTGCCTTGCAGCAATCAAAACTCCTGGTGTTGCCAAGCTCTTGAGTAGCAAACAGCACATGCGCTCTGACTCACGTGTCATGATGGGTACAAACCCCCACTTCCCAGGGGAAGATTAGGCCACATGGATTTTTCACATTTTTCTAAGCTATGTAACTGCTCTAGATTTTTTTACAGTTACCCCATCACCCTTAACAATTTCCAGAATGTTATCACAGTGGGACTGAAAACGATTTATAATCATTTTAAAGATCATTTAGAAATGTCTTAAAGAATCCCAAGATCTCCATCAAACCTGCTGGGGTGGAGGCGGTAGAGAGCATAAAGGGAATAAAAGATGATGGAAACAATTAAATTAAATTGTTAAAAAAAAAAAAAATCCCGCCCAGCCAGTGTGGCTAAGTGGTTGAGTGTTGACCTATGAACCAGGAGCAGTGGAGTCACTTGTTTGATCCCCAGTAAAAGGCATGCAGGAGATAGCTGATGCATGATTCACTCTCATCACTGATGTCTCCATCCCTCTCTCCCTCTCTCCCTCTCTCTTCTTCTCTCTGAAATCAATACAAATATGTATTTTTTTTAAAAAATCCCCTTCTAGTCTAGCCTTCCCAAACTTTAAATATGACTACCTGAGGCTTTTATTTTTCTCTCTTCATTGATAATGTGAAGCACATATAATCTGGGAGAAATTTTCTCTGAAAAGAGGTATGGAGATAATATTTTCAACAAAATGTATTTTTCCTATTATTATCAATACTAAATACCCATTAACCCATCTCACAGTGTCTCCTTAAGTAATCACAGGCTAAAGAATAATGATCAAGTTGTAGCTTGAATTTTCCTCATTCAATACTAATATATTTAGCCAAATTTTATCTTTAAAAAGAAAAAAATGCTTTGCATGTTGGCATTTGTTCATTGGCTCTTCTCATTTATTTTCAATGATTAATAGCAGTGTTAGTCAATATTGTGAATATACACAATGACACTTTTTTTTTTTTTACTGGGTAATACCGTTAAATGCCAGTGTGTGTGTAGATAAGATATAAAGCCAAAGCCACAGAGACCAGAGCTAAAAGCACTTTTTAGAAGAGGACAGGATCCCTGTCTAGCATCCTGTTTAAGCCAAATTAGCTGCCTCTCTCACTTCTCCCTGGATGGATGGATCTCAGAGCGATGGTCCACGTTCCTTAGGGAGGTTGCCTTGGTGAGGGAGAAGCCGCTCCTGAGGCTGTGAGCTCCGCCAGGGCAGGGATTGGATGCTGCATAAAATTCTTTCTAAAGGCCTTAGCACAACGTGCTGCCTATTCTACTTTTTGCTGCATGATGCTTGTCTTATCATTCTGAAAGGCTATCATATTTACATCTTATCATTCTGCTTTACTTCTCTTTCTGAAAACATTCCAAGGAGATGACAGGACCTCCATTGAACTGACCAAGAAGTCATAGGCATTTTCTTTTTTTCTATTTATTTTCTTTATTGTTGAAAGTAATACAGATGTCGCCTTTTCCCCCATTAATCCCCTTCTAGCCTCCCCCCACTCCTGCTCCTTGCCCCAGGCCTTCACCACACTACTGTCTGTATCCATGGGTTATGCATATATGCATATAAGTTCCTTGGTTAATCTCTCCCCACCCCCACCTCCTTCCCCCTGAAATATGTCAGTCTATTGCATACTTCAATGTCTCTGGCCACCCTCGCCTTCCCTCTGAGATTTAGGCATTTTCTCTGGAGGTAGGTTGGAGTGCGTGGTGCTCACACATTCAGACTTACACCAACTTTACAGGACTGACTGGTACTTCTCACCACTGAGACCTCACACCCATGTTCTCTCTTCAGAACCTCCCTGCATCTCTCCATGACATTCCTCCTATCAAGGAATCCAACACTTTCAATGATCTTGTTCATTTGTTATTGGTTCCCGTGTTTATCTGCCTCCCCCACTGATATTTAAATCCCAAGAGGACAGGGACCTTGACTTTGTGGCTGCTTATCTGAGACCTAGAATATCACCTGGCATATGTTAGACACCCAACAAAAGAAGCCCCAACCACTGGCCAGAGGGGCCTTGAACAAGTGACTCCACTGCTCCAGGCCTTGGTCTCTATCCTAGAGCCGTGGTCGGCAAACTGCGGCTCGAAAGCCACATGTGGCTTTTTGGCCCCTTGAGTGTGGCTCTTCCTAAGCCTTAGGAGTACCCTAATTAAGTTAATAACAATGTACCTAACTATATAGTTTAAGTTTAAAAAATTTGGCTCTCAAAAGAAATTTCAATCGTTGTACTGTTGATATTTGGCTCCGTTGACTAATGAGTTTGCTGACCACTGTCCTAGAGTCTCAGAGTTGCCCTAGGTAATTTAAAGTTTATTCTAACTGCAAAAGAACATTAATACCCTTATATATGTGCCTTTTCCATCAATTCACATTATTGGTAAAAGTAGGAAGGGGCCATCTCCTTCCAGGTCACTGTTATTGACTTTCAATTATAATATACTAGAGGCGCAATGCACCAATTCATGTACAGGTGGGGTCCCTCGCTGTGGCCTGAGTGGATTGGCTGCCTGCAGCTCTTGCCTGCTGCTCCCGCTCATTCAACCCCCCTGCATCTGCCATGGGCTCGCACCCTGTCAGTCCTGATCGGGAGAGGCTTGCACTGCCAGCCGTGAGCCCTGTGTCTGATGACCATCCCGACGGGTGTTGGGGAGGGGGCCGGGATGTGATCGGCCCTCCAGGCAGGCAGTGGGATGCCCTTGCCAGCCCAGGATCCGGATCCATCCTGCTGATGTTCTCGCTGGTTGTTGGGAGCCACCTGGCAGCCACCTGTACAGGTGGGGTCCCTCGCTGTGGCCTGAGTGGATTGGCTGCCTGCAGCTCTTGCCTGCTGCTCCCGCTCATTCAACCCCCCTGCATCTGCCATGGGCTCGCACCCTGTCAGTCCTGATCGGGAGAGGCTTGGACCGCCAGCCGTGAGCCCTGTGTCTGATGACCATCCCGAGGGGTGTTGGGGACGTGATCAGCCCTCCAGGAGGGCAGTGGGATGCCCTTGCCAGCCCAGGATCTGAATCCATCCTGCTTATGTTCTCGCTGGTTGTTGGGAGCCACCTGGCAGCCACCATTATATCGTTTCTTCCTTGCGGAGCGTCTAGGGAGGGGAAGCAGCGGATCCATCCTGCTGATGTTCTCGCTGGTTGTTGGGAGCCACCTGGCAGCCACCATTATATCGTTTCTTCCTTGCGGAGCGTCTAGGGAGGGGAAGCAGCCCCGCTGCCCGAGATCGACTTCCAGGAGGCCTGCGGCGCTGTCAGGATCGTGCCTGCGGCTCTGGTCCGTTGGTGCCTGGCCCATTCTCTGGAGATTGGTTATAGCGTTTCTTCCTTGCGGAGCATCTAGGGAGGGGAAGCAGCCCCGCTGCCCGAGATCGACTTCCAGGAGGCCTGCGGCGCTGTCAGGATCGTGCCTGCGGCTCTGGTCCGTTGGTGCCTGGCCCATTCTCTGGAGATTGGCCGCTGCCCGAGACCGACTTCCAGGAGGCCTGCGTCGCTGTCAGGATCATGCCTGCGGTCCGTTGGTGCCTGGCCCATTCTCCGGAGATTGGACCACAGGAGGGCTGGTGGGCTGCCAGGACAGGTGGGCCAGCTGAGCGGCACTCCTGCTGTGGGAGCACACTGACCACTAGGGGGCAGCTCCTGCATTGATCGTCTGCCCCCTGGTGGTCAGTTCAGTCACTTAGGCTTTTACATATATATAAATGTCCTTAGCCTAATCTCTCTGGTATCTGAGAGTAATTTTCATGTACAATTGATTCCTTCCCATTAGTTGGTTCCTGATCCTTAAACATCTATACTAACAAAAGGGTAATATGCTAATTAGACCAGACATCCATCGGACATCCTTCTGGACAAAGCCATGGTGGTGGGGGCGTTTGGTTGTTCGATCGCTTAGGCTTTTACATATATGCAAAAGGTGTCCTTAGCCTAATCTCTCTGGTATCTGAGAGTAATTTTCATGTACAATTGATTCCTTCCCATTAGTTGGTTCCTGATCCTTAAACATCTATACTAACAAAAGGGTAATATGCTAATTAGACCAGACATCCATCGGACATCCTTCTGGACAAAGCCATGGTGGTGGGGGCCAAGGCAGAGGTGGTTAGGGGCGATCAGGCTGGCAGGGGAGAGCAGTTAGGAGTGACCAGGCCAGCAGGGGCAGTTAGGGGCAATCAGGCAGGCATTGCCTAATGCGAGCCTTTTCATCTTATAAATCAGTGTATCCAAAAACTTGTTTCTAAGTGGCAGGAAACATCAGCAAAAGAGTCAACTAACTTGAAGTCAGAGTGTTCTCTAGGCACCTGCTAGAGTTCAGAGTTAGTTTATTTACCAGCAGTAATCAGCTTTCTTGTTTCCAGAGATCACTTTGCCAGGAGTTAATCTGTAGATAATCAGGATTAAGAAGTTTCAGCCTTAATAATATTGGGTTACCTCCACCTGTTTCTGTGGCAGGGCAGTTAGGGGCTCTCAGGCAGGCAGGGGAGCAGTTAGGGGCAATCAGGCCAGCAGGCAGAGTCAGTTAGGGGCAATCAGGCAGGCATTGCCTGATGCGAGCCTTTTCATCTTATAAATCAGTGATCCAAAAACTTGTTTCTAAGTGGCAGGAAACATCAGCAAAAGAGTCAATTAACTTGAAGTCAGAGTGTTCTCTAGGCACCTGCTAGAGTTCAGAGTTAGTTTATTTACCAGCAGTAATCAGCTTTCTTGTTTCCAGAGATCACTTTGCCTGGAGTTAATCTGTAGATAATCAGGATTAAGGAGTTTCAGCCTTAATAATATTGGGTTATCCCCACTTGTTTCTGTGGCAGGTATAATATGAAAACAGTTATTTACCACTAGTGGCCTGGTGCATGAATTCATGCACATTGAAAGGAAATTCATTAGAAGAAATATTTTAATATTGCTATTCACCCTTT
>NW_005367953.1:1850857-1852939 GCF_000412655.1 Myotis brandtii
TGAAATGTTTGCACCTGGCTGTAAAGCAAGTCGTGTTCCTGGGCTGAAGAACTGCAAAGAGGCTAGTCAGTAGTCACTAGGGAGAGGAAGCTGGGTGTTGCTATGTGACATTATTACCCAGATGGTCAGACACTTAGCATATTAGCTTTTTATATATAAAGATTTTCTATGCTTCTCAGCTTTCTAAGCAAGATTCTTTAGCTGAAGTGCTCAGTTTCCTACCCTTTGTCTCATGGATAGGGTAGCAAGTAAATTAAAGAAAAAAACTTAAAGATACTTCATTATTTACATGAAAGGAAGGAAATAAGGGAGGAAGGAAGGAAAGAAAAAGGAAGGAAAGAAAGAAGGAAAAGGAAAGAAAAAAGAGAGGAAGAAAGGGAGGGAGGGAGGAAGGGATAGAGGGAGGGAGGAAGGAAGGAAGAAAAAGGATGGATGGAAGGAAGGAAGGAAGGAAGGAAGGATACTTCATTATTTACATGAAAGGAAGGAGATAAGGGAGGGAGGAAGGAAAGAAAAAGAAAGGAAAGAAAGAAGAATAAGGAAAAGGAAAGAAAAAAGAGAGGAAGAAAGGAAGGAAGAAAGGGAGGGAGGGAGGAAGGGATGGAGGGAGGGAGGAAGGAAGGAAGAAAAAGGAAGGAAGGAAGGAAGGAAGGAAGGAAGGAAGGAAGGAAGGTAGGAAGGGAGGAAGGGAGGGAGGAAAGAAAAAGTTGAGCTCCCTGACAAGGAAACTTCCAGGAACAACAGGGAGAGGAGGAAGCAAGCCAGAGAATGAAGAGCGATGAAGAGAAAGCCAGCAGGTCCTGGAGATGGATAGAGACTGTTGGGAGAGATTTGGAGGAGCAACTGCTGGGCAGTGTGAGCTTCACGGAGCTGAAGTGTTTTCAAGGCAGCCCTGGCTGGGTAGCTCCGTTGGTTGGATTGTCATCCTGTACAACAAAAGGTTGCAGGTTTGATTCCTGGTCAGAGCACATACCTAGGTTGTAGGTTCAATCCCAAGTGGGGGTGTGTTCATAGGCAATTGATGTTTTTCTCTCGAAAAAAAAAATCAGTAAAAAATCCTTGGGTGAGAATTTTTAAAAAAGGTTTCAATCCTGTGTTACATGATGCAACTGCCCTTCAAACAACTTCACTACAGACTCACATTATTTTAAGACTTGTGATAAGCAGTATCTCTTTTTTTTACTTAATCTTCACCCAAGGATATTTTTTTCCATTGATTTTCAGACAGAGTGGAAGGGAGAGAGGTGGGGGGTGTTGGGGAGAGAAACATCAACATGAGACATTGGTTGCCTTCAGTCCTCGGGCCGATGCTCTAACCACTGAGCAACCAGCCAGGGCCAGAAGTATTTCTTTTTATAAGTTATTGACTTAGACTAGACCTTAGAGCAGGAGACAATCTCCATGTTTGGTAGCATGAGAAAAGATCACATAATGGGACGATGGCATTGGAGGCTCTGCCCTTGAGAATGAAAAGTGACTGAAATGGCTCATCAGGAGTAAGACTAGTGAGCACCACCTGACCCCCACTTGTGCCCTTCTCCTGCTCCTCTCCCCTCTGTTGGACATCAGGGCTCCCATTGGGCATCACTGCAGTGACTACTGAGCACGCCATGTCTGCTGGCACTGCCACCACCTCACACAGGCCCCACGATACTGTTTTCCAGAGGAAACACTCCCAGGTCATGCAGCCATATCTGACATTGTGAATGATTTACTTTTTTCCATAGATTTTTCTATATTTTCCAAGTATGCTGTTGCTGTTAAAATAAAATATATATATCCTATCTAATAAAAGAGTAATATGCAATTGACCATCACTCTCACACACAAGATGGCCACCACAAGATGACCAGCAGGGGAGGGCAGTTGTGGGCTATCAGGCCAGCAGGGGAGGGCAGTTAGGGGTGACTGGGCCAGCAGGGGAGGGCAGTTGGGGGAACCAGGCCTGCAGGGGAGGGCAGTTGGGGGGAACCAGGCTGGCAGGGGAGGGCACTTAGGGGCAATTGGGCCAGCAGGGGAAAAGTTAGGCATCGATCAGGCTGGCAGGGGAGTGGTTAGGGGGAGATCAGGCTGGCAGGCAGA
>NW_005367953.1:1853103-1867825 GCF_000412655.1 Myotis brandtii
GAGGGGTCCCAGATTGGAGAGGGTGCAGGCTGGGCTGAGGGACCCCCCCCCCCCCAATGCACGGATTTTGTGCACTGGGCCTCTAGTATATATATACTGTATATGTGTGTGTGTGTAGTCAGTCCTTTGACATATACACATTATTTTAAAAGAAAGCAAAGAAACCATATTCCTAATTATATCAGTGATTCAACAATGGGTCGAATCAATTATACTTGCTTATAGAATCAATGTCTATGAATATTACCAAAAAGTAAAATCAATGACTTTGACTTTGGTAATTTGGAAGTTGGCCCTCTTAAAAGCATGAAACTAGAGTGAACATGAACCATCCGTAATGGTCTCTTTTTCCTCTGCAGCAAGAGAATTCTACTTCCCTCTATAGCTTCCTTCCTCACAATCCATTTTTATGCTGCCACCCAAAAGATCTATGTCAACACACACTTTGGCCATGTTCAGAAACCTACAATGTTTCCCTATTACCTGCTGAGTTAAAGCTATATTTCTCCGCTAGGTTTTTACGGCCTTCCATTCCCTGGCCACTTCGCCTCTCAGATCTCACCGACCTCAGCCAACACCCTCCACCCATTCTAGCCCCAGCCCTGTGTACATCCAGGCTACCTCTGCTTCTGCTGGTCTGAGACCCCATCTCCTACCTTCTTCCCACTGCCCATGCCCACTATACCCTTTAAGGTCCAGCTCAGGTGATCCATCCTCCCATGCACCCTTTCAGTTGGCAATAGTCCATGCATTGCCAGTAGCTTCAGTCTCCAAATTCCTTTCAATTGTTGCTTGTATTATTTGTAATTTTGTTTTGTTTTTTGGACTCTTATTCACTACTTAGTTGTCTTGCACAATTTAGCCCTTTAGCATTTTAGGATATTATAACAATACTATTTATGATGCTGCCATTATAATGGGTGGACCTAATATAGCAGGTCCCTCCACTAGTGAGCCTTACAGAGCACCTTTTAGCAAGGAAGCTCACCTGGTTCAACACAGTCCATCTGGCCCTCGAGATCCATCAGAGATACTTCAGATTCCTATTTTAATTACCTTGGAAGGGGTCTTTTACTAAGATTATAAAAAGATGACCAAAAAAGATAAGAAGCAATGGTTTCACATTATGAGCTATGGAGTAAACCACATTACTAAGCACTTAGCGATGCAGTTAAGTTATATAACAAATGGATCAAAAGTTTGTTCTTTGACATATTTACAGATATCATACATAGCCACGAAGACTGTTCAGTGGTCAGATAAATTCAGTAAATGCGGGGTTAAGCGAGCTGGTTTCCTCACTCTAGCATTTCTCCAAGTCTCATGTTTACACGGGAACCTCCCTGAGCGGGTAAGTATATGTTGTTTCTACGACTGAGTTGGTCACTGGCTGACACTGGTGTGGTTCGGGCGTTCCCTTCCAAAGCCTCCTTCGGCAGGATCTTGCTTGAGCCTTTCGCAAGGGGAGGCGAAAGGACGTGTTTATTTTTTGTTCTGACTTCCTCTGTGTTTTGTTTCCTGGTCTGGTCGTGTGCAGGCCAGGTCTTCTCTTTTTTTGGAAGGCCTGCTGTTTTTTGTTGTTGTCGTTGCATGTCTCACACTTTTTATGTTCAGTGCTAAGCCACATCGCAAACCTCAGATAATTCTAAGCCTCTTTCTACATTTGCTCAGTTTGAATGCCCATTCAGAGAGGCAGCCCCGTGTGCTGATTAAACTGTGGACTCTGGAGTCCCACAGCCTGGCTTTCAGCAACAGCTGGACCACTTTCCAGTCATGTAAACTGGGGACATTTCTTAAACTCTCAGTGCCTCAGCCATAAAAATAGGAACAATAATAGAACACACTTCATAGGATTTTGTGAGAGGTTAACGTATGTAAAGTGCTCATACAGAATCTGGCCTCCAGTGAGTGCTATTAGTATTCATTTACAGGGCAGTCCTCAATGATTCTCTTTCTCTAACATAGCCATTGCTGTTGCCATTAGCTATTGTGACGATCCATGTAAATCCTCAAACATAGGAAGTCTGACTCAGGACTTTTGAAAACCGCTCGCTGTGCTTGACTGAGAAAAATCTTCTGTCTGTGCTTTGGTGGGAAAAAGAAAGAAAAGAAATAATGAGAATGGATCCACTTCTATTGGTGAGAAGAGAACAGCTCTGGGCTGAGTGTCACCCCAAAGAGTTATTCCCTATTACTCTGCACCAGGGGCCTTCTGTCAAGGGCCCGATAGTAAATCTTTTCAGCTTTGCATGACGTAAGGTCTCTGTGGTAATACTCAACTCCGCCACTGTAGTATGCAAGCAGCCGTAGCAATATGCAAGTGCACGGGCTTGGCTCTGTTCCAGTGCAACTTGATTTACAAAATCGGGAAACTGGCCGAACTTCACCCATAGGCCTTGTTTTGTGACCTCTGCTCTACTATGGTCAGCCCCGAATTTCCCAGCCAGTGATTTCTGCCCACCGACAAACTGGACAATCGAGTTGAGAGAACTGCAGGGGACGAGAGCACAGTCCTGGTGATACTGTAAACTTTTGAACAAACTTTGCGGAAGCCTGCCCTACCTCGGGATTTTATGGTTTTATAAGCTGGTAAATTCCCATAATTGTTTAAGCCAAGTTGAGTCGGGTTTCTTGTCATGTGCAAACCCAAATCATCTGCTCACACAGCAGGATGATAGCTGTATTAAATTCATCAATGAACACTTTCTGGTGGATGCTCTTGCTGTTCACTTTGTGTTTTATATTTAGTTAAAACTTTTGCTGACTTACTCAGAAAAGGAAATTTAACAACCAAAGCCCATTCCAAATGAATTCAGAGCCATTCATCTAAAATAATTCAGGACAGTTTTGTCACTTCTAAAGTGCTTGGGGACATTATCTTTCAAGTATCTATTATTCCTATTTTATTCATAACACTCTCTAGTATTTTGGTTATATTGCTTCTGGCTCTTTGGTTATTTTTACATAATAAAAACAACAAATTCACCCATCAATCTATAATCCCTCAAAGGTCTGACTCTGGCTGGGAAGGACTCTTAAGTAAGAACAGAAGAGGCACTTGCACTGGCTTCGTAAGTCACTTCTTGTCAGATTTCTTTCATGCCTCAGTCAGCCCCGGACATGAAGCTTCAGGATGCTGTGGCCACTGTTTTCTCTCTTGTCTTGAGCAGCCAGGCATGGTGCAGGGCACTCAGGCAGTGTCTGAGAATCTTGTCCAAGTCCTCCTAGACCTAGAGGCTCTGAATTGTGAGCACAGAAATTGTAAAGGCCTTACTCTTATTATTTACCCCAAAGATAGGGACTTTGCCTGTGAGGTCTCTCAGGGTTCGTCCTCTCACAGACACCCTCAGACACACCCTGGGCACATAGAATCTCACCGACTTCTTGTTACCACCGGAGAGTTTACGATAAAATGATCTTCACCTTGCACATCATTCCTGCACTGGCCAAATGCCAGTACTCGGCAGGTCCCAAATCCCATATAGGCAGTCCCATTGGGCATCGGTTTTGATCAGGTTTTGGGTTCAGTTCTCTGGCTGCTGTAACAAATTGCCACCAATGTAGTAGCCTAAACAACACAGATACTTTACCTTACAGTTGTGTAAAGCAGAAGTCTGACATGGGTCTCACTGAACTAAAATCCAGACGTCACCAGGGCTACGTTTCCTCCAGAGTACCCAGGGAAGAGTTCCTCACCTTTTCGAGCTTCTAGGAGCTGCCCCCAGTTCTTGGCTCGTGGCTCCTTTCCATCTCCCAACCCAGCAATGGGGGATTGAGTCATTCTCACATTGAATCACTTGCTCTTATTTTCTGCCTTCCTCTACCACTTTTAAATATATATATTGATTTATTGATTTCAGAGAGGAAGGGAAAAAGAGATAGAAACATCAGTGATGAGAGAGACTCATGATCAGCTGCCTCCTTCACGCCCCATACTGGGGATTGAGCCCCCAACCCAGGCATGTGCCCCGACCAGGAATTGAACCATGACCTCCTGGTTCATAGGTCGATGCTTAACCAGAGACACATTGGCCGGCCATGAAGAACCCTTCTGATTATATGGGCCCACCTAGATAATCGAGGATAATCTCCTCATTTCATGGTCATCAACCTTGATGATTAGCAACTTTAATGCCATCTGTAATCTTAACTTCCCTTTGCCATGTAACCTAGCATGTTCATAGATTTCAGGGATTAGACCGTGGACATTTGTGGGGGCCGATATTCTGCCCATTACTAAGGATATAGATGAGGAAAAGTAAACAAATAAAATACATTGAATGACAGATAATGGGAAAAGTAAATAGGAGAGTGCAGAGGATTTGCCAGACATGGCTATGGTGTTTTCTGTAAGTTGATCAGAGACAGTCTCATGGACTAGGGGACATCTTAGTAAAGATCTCCAAGTGGTAAAGAAACTAGCCATGAAGCAACTTTGGGGGGTTGGGGAAGGGGAGTTTCAGGCAAAGGGAATAATAGATGTCAAGGCCCAGAGTAGGAGCATGCTAAGTGTGTCAGAGGATTACGAAGGAAACCCGTGTAGCTAAAGCTCCCTGAAGTAGGGAGGAAATGAGAGAAGATGACAAGGTCAGGGAGGGAGTAGTGAGCATCACCTCAGACTCTGTAGGCCATTGAAAAGGACTTTGGATGGACTCAACTTAAAAGGTCGGGGGGGGGGGGGGGGGGCGTGCGCCGAACCGGTTTGGCTCAGTGGATAGAGCGTCGGACTGTGGACTGAAGGGTCCCGGGTTCGATTCTGGTCAAGGGCATGTATCTTGGTTGCGGGCACGTCCCCACTGGGAGGCGTGCAGGAGGCAACTGATCGATCTCTCTCATCGATGTTTCTAACTCTCTATCCCTCTCCCTTCTTCTCTGTAAAAAATCAATAAAATATATATTTTTTAAAAAAAGGTGGGGGGGGGGTTGCAATAATGTAGACACCTTAACTGTCATCTAGAAAAGTTGTTTGGTGAAGCAATACAACTGTGAAGTAAGTCGGGTGCCCTTGGGTGAACCCCCACACTAACCACAGTTATCCTTCACTCGTCAAACTTTTGTTGAGCCCCACTGTGTCCAGGCACTGTGCTACCTGCTGCTGATGCAGACATGAGAGTGAGGCTTCCTTCTCTCTGGGCATCCACAGCCTGGTACAACAGGTGCAGCACAGTGTGAAAAGCAGGGTAGGAAAGTTTTGTAAAAGGTAAAGTGTTAGTATAAAAGAAGAAATAAGCTTTTTTTTTTTTTTTTTTTTTTTTTTGCGGTAGACCGAGAAAACAGAACACAGGTTAAGAGTATAGTTCTAGAGATTTACCGGGTTGGAATCTGGTTCTACCATGCACTAGCTGATGACTCTGAATTTATGAGCTTCCACTCCCTATGTGGAGAGGATGACAGCGCCCACATGTGGAAGAGTTTTGTCTTCAGGCTGCACTCCCTGGTTCCCTGCAGCGAGGAGGGACCACATGTCAAGTTGTGGCCAATAGCAAGTGGGGAAAGTGGTGGGATGTTACTCAGAGGCCTGGCCCCCAAACATCCCTGCAATCCTCCACGCACTCTCCCCTTCTACACACAAAGCCCAGATGGTTGAGACAGTGACCAAAGGGGCTTGCAACCCTGCGCTCACTGCTTCAAGGTGAGCCTCCAGGAGCCCACATGGAGCAGGAAACAGTCCCGCTGCAGTCTGGGGCGGCTTATGTGCTCCAGACCCCACGTGAGAGCAGGAAACAGTCCCGCTGCAGTCTGGGGCGGCTTATTGCAGCCACGGCCCGTCCTCATTAGCACACCACCCGAGGCTGCTGAAATGCGGCGGTGAGATTAAAAGCATGTGAGATGCCCTCAATAACCCGTAGCCATGACGCTATCATCATCGCCATGATCTTCAGACAGGGCACACTCTAGAGCTGGGGACTGAGGGGGTTTGCTGGGTGGGTGGGAGGTGAGAGGCTAGAGTTTTGAGCAGAGAGTAAAAAATGGTAAAGAGAGGGAAAAGGGGAAGGTGAGAGACAATGTAAGAGAGGGGCGAGGGAGAAAAATTGACAGGGGACAAAGAGAAGCGAGAGTTGTCTAAACTGTGGACAGAGCAGCTGCCCTGGAAATGTCTCCTTGCTGCCCGTGCCCTGCCTCTGGGGAGCGTGGCTGCGCGGCCAAGGACGCTGCGCCTGCCCACAGCTGCTGTGAGCCTCGCCGAGGTGTCTCCCTCAGCTGTTCCAGATCCAGACGGAGAAACTAAAGGCCTGGCGTTTTCATTTGTTTTAGCCCCACGGCAAGATCCTTCCTGGACACTTGTTTGTACTATTTGAAATGTGTTTCTTTTATCACCTTCCGGTCACAGGAACCGTCTAAATGGAGGCAGGATCGGAAAGGGAGCAGAAAGCTCCACAAAGCAGCGGCCAAGCAAACAAAGGACAGAGGCGTTCTTTGTTTCTCCGGGTGGTGCCGGAACAAAGGACAAATGCGAAGAAGAAGGCTAGCGAGGCTGCAGAGGACGTTTTCCTCCATGCCCCTCTGTGCAACACAGGCGTTTCTCCAGCGGAGGGGCTCAACCTGTGGCCCTGGGACCGTTTTTCTCTGTGCAGAGCCGGCCGGCCTGGGAGCAGAGGCAGCCTTGACCTCTTTCGCACCATCATCACACTGACAGAGTGGCCTCCTCCAGAGGAGACCCTGTACATACAAGGGCACCACCTGTTTGTCTCTTTGCTAAAGTTACTGAAGTTCATGCAACCAACAAGTCATTGTTCTGCAGCCCCTGTAAATGTGGTGGAGCTTTGGGGAGAGTTAAGTGAAAGATTTTGCTTACGTACTGAAAAGGAACCATGTACACAACTGGAAAACAGACACAAGCTGACGGGACCAAATCAACCTCATTTATTCTAGAAACCTTATCCCACAGAAAGCACATGTCAGAAAAATAGAGCAGTTGATGTTCCCAGGAAAAAGGACCACCCGTGCCTGAACAACAGGACATAACTAAAACAAAGAAAACCAGATCCAGAGGGAAAAACAAATGTGGATGCATGTGAAATGTGTGAAACCGTTACAGTGAGATGTTTAGAGTTCTACCCTCCAATACTCTTCTGCCCCGGTTTTCCCCTACTACCTCTTTGTCTTGATGTTTTTCCAGGTTGACTTGCCAATCAACAAGCATTTGCGAGCAACGCCTCTTGCCAAAGGACCCATTTTGACCAGGCCTCAACTTAGTTCTAAAAGAGCCCCACGTGTATAAATTAAAGCACGTTAGCCATGCCATTTTCCTGGAGAGGAAATCAGATCTCCTTTTGTGTATCTGTAAATCAAAACCTACTTGTCTATGGCACACTCCCAGACGTGCCCAAACAAAACCCAGGCTGGCTTGGCTGGGATGAGGGCTAAGCACACAGAGATCTATTCACGCCTTGGGACTTCATGAGAATCGTGTAGTCCAACCAAGGTCAACAGGATGACCTCAGCCTGATTTCAAAGGTGACCTTTTTTTTTTTTAATCCTCACTTGAGGATACGTTTTCATTGGTTTTTATAGGAAGAGACGAAGGGAGAAAGAGAGAGAGAAACATCAGTCCCATATGTGCACCAACCAGGGACTGAACCTGAAATCTAGGTATGTGCCCTGACTGTGAATTGAACCCGCCACCCTTCAGGTATGGAAGGATGCTCACAGGTGAGGAAGAGCTCAAAGGTTACTGTTTTAAAGGTACAGTTCACAACTACTACATATATATATATAACCTTTAAAACAAATACTCAGAGATAAGAAACAAGCATAGGAGGACATATACAATCTAATTGGTGGTCATATCTCTTTAAGATATGCATTTGGTGTTAAATAGTAAATTGCCTGTAAAGCCTAATTTTTTTTTAAAGAGCCACCTATACTGCAGGATTTTACGCAGAGTATGCACTATGGAAAACTCCCCGAAATGTCTATAAATATCATTAATATTTAAATGCACAAATTTCTTCCATGTTTTATCTGGCATCTTCTCTGGGGAAAGTTTTGTTCCTTTTTTTCCTTTAGCTTCCTTCCTTCTTTCTTTTTTTCCCTCTCTTTTCCTATTTCTTCTCTTTCCTATGTGCTTTGCTGTTGTTTTTATCCCTTTTTTTATGAAGGGAAGGGAAATGGAAAGATGCTAACATTTATTGAGTCCTACCTTGATGACAAGTGTTTTCCAGGCGTTGTTTAGCAATCATAGGGATCCCTTCCCTCGGCTTCATCTGAAAAATCCTGCCATGCTTCCAGTGAACTCATGCTTAACCGAGATGGATTTTTTAAAGTAACAACGGCAATGTATGAAGTGCCATGTTTTGAGATGTCCAAGTCCTCTGGATGGCTTAATATATCCAACCACATCTAAAAAGCTGCCCACCTCTGTGACTTGCACAGCATACATTTGTTTTTGATATAAAGTGCACACACATGCACAAGCGTACACACATACACACAAATACATGCCCTTTCTTTTCATTCTGTAATTGGTATGCCCAGTTTTATTGGTTGGTTGTGCGCCGTTTCTCTCCTTACAGGACTCAATTAGCCTCTGGAATAAGATGCGCCTAATTAAGCAGCCTAGACAAGCGGCCTCTCCATCCTCTGAATCCCATTCTCTGACCTTCCCCTGCCTCCTCCTGCCCTGACCCACTGTCCAACTCCGCTCCCCTGGCTGCAGGTCTCAACCCTCCATCTCACAGGGGCCAGGAGCAGAGGCAGGGAACCCGGTCTGAGGAAGGGAGGAAGGGCCCCGTAATTGCTCAGTGTTTTCCCAGAGGGATATTTATTTTTCTTTCAGATTAAACATCGAGGGAATGAGACAGTTGCTTGAATGAAAACAGGTTGGATTTATTTAAAGGATTACGTGGAATCTTGGGAAATGAATAGTGTCCCTTTTCTGCGCCGGTTTTAACCTGGACGTGGCCCATGCTCCCTGCACACCGTCCCAGGCAGCCTGTGCCCTTGCAACCCACGGGATCCGGCCCGCTTCGCAGACGCGCTCTTCCTAAGGAGTTTGGCATTCTTTCCCAGATTCCATTCGCTCTTCCCCAGGTTATTCCTTCCAGGCAATTCCTTCCTCTTGTTTCATCATACTTTCTCCCTAGAAAGAACGAGAAGTTTAACCTTCAAATACGCTTTGCCCAAATAAACTTTACAGTGCAAATGTTTCACTTTTTACCAAAATGGTAAAAGAGGAGGAGGAGGAGGAAGAGATGCATGTGGGGAAATTCATTCCTCCTGGGTGGGTGCATGCCCTCGCGCTCCACAGGTGCTCTCCCTTGACCTTCTATGGATAATAACTCGCACCTGCTGAGCTACTGGTTCACAAAAATCAAAGAAACGACTATCTTATCCTCATCTGGTGGAAGGAAACTGAGGCGCAGAAAGGTTAAGAGGAGTGCAGACTGTAACTGACTGAAAATCCATCTCTCCCCAACCAGACTCCCGCTTGTGCCCAGAGGGCTCGGGAAGGCTGCCCCCCAACCCCCCCACCCCCGCCCCTTAATGCAGCCGCCAGTGCGCATGCTCGGCGCTCGGAGAGCCGCGTGTCCAGGTGGAAATCGTGGCCGCAGTCGTCTCCCTGCTTTTATAGAACCTGCTCTCGCCGCCTTTGCGTGGAGCAACTCATTTCAGGGATGGGGCGGCTGAGGCGGAGGTCCCGTCACTGAGGCGGTTTGTGCAAACTGTCCTCGATGGAGCAGGTGTCCTCTCTTTTCCAGGACATCGTAAGGTGAGGTGAGGACTCTCCAAGGAAGACACAGCACGAAACATGTCCTAAATGTGCCTAGAAGCACAGTCCTTGCTCTGCCTGACACTGGGAGATGCGCGTCTTGGCGACCTGGTTGTAGCGGTTTTTCCATGGTGTGCATATGAATTACTTAGAAGGCTTTTTCTTTTTCCTAATTCTAGACAGAACAGCTCCTCTGGGACGCGGTGCGGCAGAGAATGCCTGTAGAGTGACGACAGGCCTGAGAGGTTCCGGGGGAGGCGATGCACTTGGGTAAGTGATTTAACCTCTCCCAGCCTCGGGTTTCTAATCTGCAAAATGGGTCTGATATCTGCCTGGCGGTGTTATAGGATCAGAGAGGAAGCTAGTGCTTGGTACAGCGGACGTACGTGGTCAGTTATGTATTATCCTGTTACCTCTTATGAGAAGAAGTCTCATCTTGGGCACGTTTTTAACAGCAGTGTAGCCTATGTCTTCCTCTGTTAAGCTAGAATAAATATTCTTCTTCCTATAAAACCTAGCCCAGTGGCAGGCACTCAATGGCTTCTCAATATGTGATGTAAACTTATCCTCCCCGGGCCCTGCCCTCCCACTGGGAGCGCCCTCAACCCACCGGCCCCAGCGCTGGAGAAAATGCACACATTCCAAGGGCAAGAAAACCTCACACTTTGTGAACCTTCTTTTCCCTTTTACTTGAGCTAATTGCTTTCTCCTGGGTTTGCTACGCTTATTCATCTAGTCTCACGCAGGCCGGTGAGGAGCTGGTGGTTGAATTTCCATTTTTAGAGTTTAGAGCGCACAGCACACTGTGATTGAAGATCCTTCCTGACGTTACTCAGAAACGAATGCACAGCAACTAATGTGCTCGCTGAGCCCCCACTGCACTCCCAAGGCCTGAAGTCTGTGTCCTCTCGCAGGTGCTAATTATAGCTGCCCTGATGCTGGGGCAGGCAGCTCCCTGTAATTCTATTCGGTACAGAGTACCTGTCAGCACTCAACAGAATCAAATAGTTGTTCTTTCCTCCTTTTCCTTTTCCTCCCCTTCCCCCGGCCCCAAAGCACAGGGCTGTGGGTTAGGGAAAACAATGAGCCCACTTTTGCTTGTATAAGTTCCAGCCGGGTCTTGGCACAGGGGGTCAGCTCCCTGAGGCAGAGCTGGTGGAAACTGGACTGTTGACAGCTTCTTCGTGACACTTTGTTTCTGGGCCTTTCCATGCAGGGTCACACAAAAACAAATGTCTGAACAGATTTTCTTTCTAAACTTCCTATAGATGTTAACATCTGGGTTTTATAGACACCTATACCGTACAAGTGAAGTGGTGAATTTTTATCTGGCAGCTTTGCCATCCCGGGCAGACATTATGCCCATACCAACCTTTTTTTTTTTACAGGATCTGAAATAAAACTATGTGCAAAATTCATCGAAGGTTTTACACATCACATAGCAAAGACAATGTAGTTATGTAATTTTTATTTAAAAAAACACAAAACTGTTCTTTTTAGCTCCAAATTACTAGTTTTCGGAATTTAAAGAAAATTCTGAAAACACTATACAAAGTTCCCAGGTTCCTTTTATTCGGGTGCAGAAATGGAGTTACTGTGAACGGAGTAGTGGGAAAGCTATCTTATTACAAGCCACTTCCATTTGACCTTTGCTGTATTTGAAGACTGTTTATGAAGTTGATACCTAGACATTTTATGTGCAGCTGGTGCCCTCTAGTGATGGGGGAAGTCTCTAGCCATGTATTGTTCCATTTTAAAGCTAAAGAAGTCCACTCTTTCTAGTTTATCCTATGCCAGATTTACAAGGAGGGAAGAGAACACAGAGAAGCTGGAAGGGAAGAAGGTGCCTTGGGGTTCCTTTGTAAATCATAAGGCAAGTCCCAGCAGACATCGTTGGGCTTATAAAAATAAGGGTTTTAAATGTCTAGGAGGTTTCACGTTTATCCCATAAATGAGGACACTTGTCTGCCAGGTATCTCTGGGAACCTCCCTTGTGTGGGAACTGGGTTTTTCTGGTCTGCCTCAGATAATTCAGATATGCTCCAAAAAATGGCACTATTCCCCTTGGCCCAGAGAGACACTGGAATAATGAGGCAGAACACAACCGTTTCACAGTCTCTAGCCAGAATGGATAGAATAGGGCCCTCTTGTGAGCCGAAACTCCTTCAAGCCAGATCTCTACCTAGGACTCCTATACACACACCCACTGTCCAAAGCCTTTCTTCCCATCAAAACGGCTTCTTGGCCTGCAGGACCATCTTTGCTGAGGTGGCATCATCACTTAGCTATGGGACGTCTTCCATTCATCTGTCCCGGCAACTGCTGCCTTAACCCCCGCCTGGATCCTTTCCCATTGAGAATGTCTTTGTATCTTCCAAGTTGGGTTCTCTCTCCCTTGCTAATTCATCTTTCATGCTGTTACAAGCTGTTTTTCTAAAAAGCACTTTATGATCTGGTGATCTTAGGGAAAACAATAATAACATGAAGTGACCCCAGCCCACTTCTTCAGCCTCTCCTCCTGTTCCCCACACTCTCATCTTCCTGTCTCACCTGTGCTTTGCCCTCTGTGGAAGGTTGGAGAGCCCTGGCCATCCTTCCTCACCTGCAAGTGCCGTCTTTTCTAGGAAGCATTCCCAGCATCCTAATGGCTCCCACCCATGGTCCCACACCATCTGCTTCAGCAGCAATGCTGGTCAGAGGAGTCTTGCTATCATTTGCTTATGCATTGTCTCCACTTTGACCTCCACCAGAGCAAAACTCCAGGCTTATTCTTTTTTTAAATTTAAATTATTTAAATCATTTATCTGTATTAATGTTATACAACACTATACACAAAAATACTATGCACAAAAATTTGCTAAAACTAGAGCAGTATAACTGAACATGTTTTAAAATTCGTATTGAGATATTGACATGCAACATTCGTTTCCAGTGTACAACAGAATGATTAGATAGTTGTATAGATTGCAAAATAATCCCCACAATAAGTCTAGTTAACATTCATCACTATATGTAGTTGTTGTTCTTTTTTTCTTGTGATGAGAACTTTAAGATCTACCCTTTTAGCTTCTTTCACATATATGATACAGTCACCATGCTGCACATTACATCTCCGTGACTTACTTATTTTATAGCTGGAAGTTTGTACCTTTTGACCACCTTCGCTCATTTCACCCACCCCCATTTCCTGCCTCGGGCAACCACCAATCTGTTCTCTGTATCTATGAGCTCGGTTTTTAAGGTTTGTTTCTTTTTTAAGATTCCACATATAAGTGAGATCATATGTTATTTGTCTTTCTCTGACTTGTTTCACTAAGCATAATCGGGCTCATTCTTCTCATATGTCCCAAAGTTGCCTGACATGTAGCAGTCAGTACACATACACAGAAAGAAAAGGAAAGGAAAAAAAAAGGGTTTTGTACAATTTTGAAAGATAGCTTCATTTTATCTATAGCTCAGCAGTCAAAATAAAAAGAGCATGCATCTCAGCATCTGGTGGGACATGGTTTGAGTCTTCCTGCCACCTCTCACAAGCTGGGTGCCCTTAGACAAGTAATTAACCTTTCTGAGCCCGTTTTTCACTGTAAGATGGGGATGATAGTACCTTCTATGCAAAATGAACACTGAGTTAGGGAGTGTATGTAACGTGCCTAGGAGAACTCAGCAGGGAGATTTTTCTATATCCATCGGACATGTAATGTACATATGGATGTGATTGAGAGGATTTGATCTTCCTGGAGCAGCAGTGGAAACTCAGAAAATCTAGTTAATGGCCTCTCTGATCTCATGCTGAATATATCTGTACTTTCCACCCTGACTCCATGTACATTTTCACTTGCATTTGGCATAGAATGATGATTTTTTTAAAAAACAAATGGAAGCTTATTCAAGGGGCAATTATTACTTCATGGAAATGTTCGTCTACCATTCCTTAGTTTCATACTAAGAAGCAGGGGGAGGTGTGTTTTTACTACTAGGCAATTTAATCATTTTTTCCCCCTCTCACCTTCTGTATATCCCTGGGGCCAACTCAGCTGAAAAAATAGTAAAATCATATACTCAGACCTCTACTTCATCATCGTGTCTCAGAAACTCCCGCTGGCAACACACATTTCACATTCCCAAAGTGGGGTGTTCTGAAAGAGACAGACTCCAGCTCCCCCTAATTTACTGCCCTCCTCACAGCATCAGATTCATAAACCATCGCCTGGGTGGCTGGCTGCCTCACTGTCTTCAGGCTGAGCACAGGGGGTTCAGGAAAGAGACATGACTTGCCAAGGCCCTGCTGACAAGAATACTTGCCCACACCCTCTGAAAGCATTTAACATAGGCAAAGACGCAGGGGAAAAAGACCCAGCTTGCCAACAAACCATTACGCAAATCTAAAAACGGGGTATTAAGTTTTGCCCTGTAAGTGTTCTTTCCATGACAAGCTCTGTTAATTGGTGCTTCAGCTTTAAACCTACTTCAGTTTTTATGTTGCAGGAGAGACTTAAGAATCTAATTAGTTATGTTTGTTAGAAACGTTGGGAATTTTATTCCACCCGCTGTTTTCTTGTGAAATAAAGTAGTGATAAGGATTAAAGTTAGGGGAAGACTTTTAAGCTATTACATCAGGTCCTAATATATGACAGAGTGTTGGGATTTATCCTGGACATACCAGCTCTGCAAAGGCAGAAGGAAACTCATCTTTATACTCTTTGGGGAAAAGACTGGATGAAACAGCCCAGTAATAGGAAGATAAAAGAGAATAATAGGTCATCTAAGAAGTGACAGACACAGTCAGCTGCCTCTGCACTGGGTGCTGGGGTGCGTTAGTTCATGTGAACGCTGTAAGAACTGTTTCTCGCCCTGGCCAGTGTTTCTCAGTGGTTAGAATGTTGGTCCAGCACCAAAGTCTTGGGTTTGATTCCCGGTCAAGGGCACATACCTGGGTTGCAGGTTTGATCCCAGCCCCCGTCAGGGCACATGGGAGGCAACCAATCTCTCCCTCTCCCCCTCTCCCCCCTC